>NW_015549637.1:700483-712530 GCF_001515605.1 Sinocyclocheilus anshuiensis
TATATATATATATATATATATATATATATATATATGTGTGTGTGTGTGTGTGTGTGTGTGTGTGTGTGTAATCCTACTTATCGTTATTTTGTTCATTATTATTTATTTGACTTTACAGTACAGTCCCATTAGTAATGCATTAACTAACTTTAACAATGAGCAGTGCATTTGTTATAGTATTTAACACTAATTAATCTTTCTTAAAATTATTTAGCAATCATTTTTTCCACTTTTCTTAACTATTATTTATTTATATTTGATCTAAGTCTGTGTGAGCAGGGTTTGTATGTGACTGCAGTATTCTGTATGTTACTCTATGTGAAGAATGAAGTAGTGAATGAGTTTTTGGAGACAGAAGTGTCCTTCATGGATCTGCTCATGAGGCCTCGTTCATCAGAGTAATTACAAACACGTACCGTTTGCGCATTACGCTGCATTAGTGTTGAGGAGGAGCGGGAGGCACAAACACATGGCAGCGTGTTCCCCTCCAGTGCAGCCGCAGCCGCAGGCGAGACAGATGAGAGCGCTGCGGACAGCTGGGCCTCACGCTCACGCTCCGCTGATGGAGTCACGACTCACCCACGAGCCTTTGTTCTGCTGTGTGTTTGAGACGCAGTGCTAATGACGCGCTAGCGCTTCTGTGTGTGTGTGTGTGTGTGTGTGTGTGCGTGTGCGCGCGTGTGTGTGTGAGACACGGATGTATATTCACACAGTGAGAGTTTTAATCAGAACTCAATCATCAGTGCTGTTCACCGTCATCACTGCATGATGAAACTGCCCAGAACACCCTAGCAACTGCATAGCAACTCCTTAGCAACCACCCAGGACACCCTAGCAACCGTGTTAGTCTCAAGAGAAGCCATTCTCCTCTCATTTGCAGTCATTGTTGAGGAGATCTGATGTTTGTGTGTTTTGTTGACAGGATGAATGAGGAGCAGATAGCCACCGTCTGTCTGTCGGTGTTGAAGGCGCTGTCGTACCTCCACACGCAGGGCGTCATACACCGAGACATCAAGAGCGACTCCATCCTGCTCACCAGCGACGGACGGGTGCGTAACCTCAATAATACAATACAATATAATATAATATAACATAATATAATATAATGTAAATTTTTTATATTAAATGAAATTAAAATAAATTAAATAATTTATGTTAATATGAATAATATAATTTAAGTACAGATAATGTAATTTAAAATATGTATATAATAAATATAAATAAAATAAATAATTTATATTATTTATATTTTATTGTACTATTATTTATATTGTATTTATATATTAATTATTCAATTAAATTAATTTGTATTATATTATATGATTCATATTAAATTAAATTAAATAATTTAATTTTATACATATAATATAAAATATAAATTATTTAAATTAATAGAAATTATATAATATTAAAACTATTATATAAAATTATTATATATAAAGTTATATAAATTTTTTATGTAATTAATAATTTCAATAATATAATGCTGCCCTATATGCCATGGGCATAAAGGGCAACTAATGATGATGATATTACATAATATAATAAAATAAAAATAATTACATTGAATAGAATAGAAGATATAATTCTCTTGTGTTTAATCGTTACGACTGAATATATAGCACACCGCACACAGTTGTGTGATTTACTGTATGTCTACGCACATAAGTGTGTTTATTGTGAGGGCAGAAAAGTGATCGGGGTAATTAGCAACTTCACTAGTTCCAAGTAATTAAATCGTGTCTCCCACCTTGTAATTAGCTGGGAGAACATGACAAATGAAGGGGCGATTAGCGGCTAATCAGCTTTGCGTTGTGCTGTACGTGACGCTCTGGTGTCTCTGTGCTCAGATCAAGCTCTCGGATTTCGGCTTCTGCGCTCAAGTGTCTAAAGAGGTTCCCAAGAGGAAGTCTCTGGTGGGAACGCCGTACTGGATGGCGCCGGAGGTCATCTCCAGACTGCCCTACGGCACTGAGGTACGGCGGACGCTCTGGTTAATGACGGGTGACCTGTGTGCTGGATGATGGGTAACTAGTCACCCGCTGGGTCTGCTGTGGTGTGTCTGCAGGTGGACATCTGGTCTCTGGGCATCATGGTGATCGAGATGGTGGACGGAGAGCCGCCGTACTTCAACGAGCCGCCGCTGCAGGCCATGAGACGGATACGAGACAACCTGCCGCCGCGACTCAAGGAGTCGCACAAGGTGAGCAGCTGTGATTCTATTGGTCGGAGCCGCAGTCACATGATCGCAGTCACGCGTGTTGATTTACAGCGACGCTCTGAAACTCCTTTATTACTGAAACACCCAAACCCAACGAAAACTCGAACGGAAACTTTATTTGATAATCAATTAATCAATCAAATTTATTTAACAACATACAAATAAAAACTGCTGTCAATAAACATTCAAATTGCTCATAAAGCAATTCAGCCTTTTAATGATATAATTATGTTTCTACTAGGGCTGTCAAATAATTAAAATTTTTATTCTAATTAATTACATGATGTGCCAATTAATTAATTGCGCATCAGTTTTTTTTTGCTGAGAAATTACCGCCCAAAAGATAATGTATTAAATGAGAAAAGCATTTAATAGACATTACAAAAAAATTGCTTTAGAAAGAAATATTTTGATTCAGCATTGCATAAATAATGATAATAACGAAGCAAGACACTGTTTTTATGCACGAGTGACTGAATCATTGACTCGCTCGATTCGTTCGAAACTTCTGATTCATTTAATAACGAAGCAAGACACGATTTTTATGCATGAGTGACTGAATCATTGACTCGCTCAATTATTTCGAAACTTCTGATTAATTTAATAAAGAAGCAAGACACCGTTTTTATGCATGCGTGACTGAATCATTGACTCGCTCGATTCGTTCGAAACTTCTGATTCATTTAATAACGAAGCAAGACATGATTTTTATGCATGAGTGACTGAATCATTTATTCGCGCGAATCGTTCGAAACTGCTGATTCATTTAATAACGAAGCAAGACACCGTTTTTATGCATGAGTGACTGAATCATTTATTCGCTTGATTCGTTCGAAACTGCTGATTCATTTAATAACAAAGCAAGACACCGTTTTTATGCATGAGTGACTGAATCATTGACTCGCTCGATTCGTTCGAAACTTCTGATTCATTTAATAACGAAGCAAGACACCATTTTTATGCATGAGTGAATGAATCATTAACTCGGTCGATTCGTTCGAAACTTCTGATTCATTTAATAACGAAGCAAGACACCATTTTTATGCATGAGTGAATGAATCATTAACTCGGTCGATTCGTTCGAAACTTCTGATTCATTTAATAACGAAGCAAGACACCGTTTTTATGCATGAGTGACTGAATCATTGACTCAATTCGTTCGAAACCTCTGATTCATTTAATAACAAAGCAAGACACCGTTTTTATGCATGAGTGACTGAATCATTGACTCAATTCGTTCGAAACCTCTGATTCATTTAATAACGAAGCAAGACACCGTTTTTATGCATGAGTGACTGAATCATTGACTCAATTCGTTCGAAACCTCTGATTCATTTAATAACGAAGCAAGACACCGTTTTTATGCATGAGTGACTGAATCATTGACTCAATTCGTTCGAAACCTCTGATTCATTTAATAACGAAGCAAGACACCGTTTTTATGCATGAGTGACTGAATCATTGACTCAATTCGTTCGAAACCTCTGATTCATTTAATAACGAAGCAAGACACCGTTTTTATGCATGAGTGACTGAATCATTGACTCGCTCAATTCTTTCGAAACTTTTGATTCATTTAATAACGAAGCAAGACACCATTTTTATGCATGAGTGAATGAATCATTAACTCGGTCGATTCGTTCGAAACTTCTGATTCATTTAATAACGAAGCAAGACACCGTTTTTATGCATGAGTGACTGAATCATTGACTCAATTCGTTCGAAACCTCTGATTCATTTAATAATGCTCGCTCGATTCGTTCGAAACCTCTGATTCATTTAATAATGAAGCAAGACACCGTTTTTTTGCATGAGTGACTGGATCATTGACTCGCTTGATTCGTTCGAAACTTCTGATTCATTTAATAACGAAACAAGACACCGTTTTTATGCATGAGTGACTGAATCATTGACTCAATTCGTTCGAAACCTCTGATTCGTTTAATAACGAAGCAAGACACCGGTTTTATGCATGAGTGACTAAATCATTGACTCGCTCGATTCGTTCGAAACTTCTGATCCATTTAATAACGAAGCAAGACACGATTTTTATGCATGAGTGACTGAATCATTGACTCAATTCGTTCGAAACCTCTGATTCATTTAATAATGAAGCAAGACACCGTTTTTTTGCATGAGTGACTGGATCATTGACTCGCTTGATTCGTTCGAAACTTCTGATTCATTTAATAACGAAGCAAGACACCGTTTTTATGCATGAGTGACTGAATCATTGACTCACTCGATTCGTTCGAAACTTCTGATTCATTTAATAACGAAGCAAGACACCGTTTTTATGCATGAGTGACTGAATCATTGACTCGCTCGATTCGTCCGAAACTTCTGATTCATTTAATAACGAAGCAAGACACCGTTTTTATGCATGAGTGACTGAATCATTGACTCAATTCGTTCGAAACCTCTGATTCATTTAATAACAAAGCAAGACACCGTTTTTATGCATGAGTGAATGAATCATTGACTCGCTCGATTCGTTCGAAACTTCTGATTCATTTAATAACGAAGCAAGACATGATTTTTATGCATGAGTGACTGAATCATTGACTCACTCGATTAGTTCGAAACCTCTGATTAATTTAATAACGAAGCATGTCTATAAAAAGATATATGTATATGTTGTAAAGTTTTTGTGTCCCTAAGATGCACCCTCAAAGCAGTGCCACACCACCCTCACGCACATCTACATGCACCAAAACTCCTTGGATGTACAATAAACTTTCTTATATACCTGGTTTGACTAGACTGGACCTGTTCTTACCGACAGCCCCACTGGCTTCAAGCTAACTACCTAAACAGCTGCCAGTTCTCCTCATGCATCCTCCTTTTCATACAACAACTGTTTGAAGGAAGTTGAAGAGGAGAGGAACTGCTCCTAAGCATACACTGTTGGATTAATCTACCCTGATTTCTTACTTCCTCTATCAGTTGTTGTATGAGTGCAGTCTGAGCATCAGGAACAGGAGCTATTGGAGAAGCATATGGGTGTTCAGCATCAGGGTGAACAGGCTAAGGGGGGTGTGGCACTGCTTTGAGGGTGCAGCTTAGGGACACAAAAACTTTACAACAGTATATGTTATGCATATGGATCACTGTGTCATGTGACGTGAGGCGTGTGTTGAGTCAGCTGAAGCTCCACTGACTGGCCGTCTGTTCTGCTGTGTGTTTGGGTGCAGGTGTCGTCGGTTCTGCGGGTGTTTCTGGAGCTGATGCAGGTGCGAGAGCCATCTCAGCGTGCGTCGGCGCTGGAGCTGCTGCAGCACTCGTTCCTGAAGCTGTCGGGCCCACCGTCCTGCATCGTTCCTCTGATGCGCCACTACCGCCACCGCTGAGAGCCGCGCGTTTAGACTGCAGTCATTCAGAACGGATCGGCTCGGCGGCCCGCAGGTGTCTGACGCCCTGCGCTTCGGTCCGGTGCTGCGCCGATCTCACGTCTCTCACTCTCGTCTTCTCACGCTAACTATGAAGATGTATTTTAGAGCAATTGTACGTTTTACTTGTACAGTTTTGATAAACGGCAGTATTTTTGTTGTGATGTCACCATGCTGAAATGGGCAGTATTACCTAGAACTGAGAGTTTCTGCAAAATAACTAATAATAATAAACTTTCCTACTGTTTATATTTCATTTTTTTTTGAAGATGGTCATAAACTGGCTGTTGCAGACAGATGAATCTGAATATTTATTTATTCTACGTTTGTAGGTTGTGTCCGCTCACGCCAGAGTTTTCTACGCTCTGTTTCTTTCTGGTTTTCAGTAGTGTGGCCTTCACGCTCATTCTCACCCGATCTCTAGCAATATGAAGCTGTTGGACACAGTCCTCACGCGTGTTTTCTCGTGCCGTCTCACCCGTGTCTCATGGCTCACTGTGATCTGGAAATGCGTGTTTCTGTAGGACTCTTCAGATCCGCTGTCGCGTCGCTTCTGTGCAGTGATCCTGCATGTGTGTCACTTAGAGCTGCTTTCAATAAAACACAGATGCGTCACACGCCGTCCTGTGTTCATTTGTCTCATGAGCAGGTTTTGAGTTCTAGACGCTTATATAAAGATGTTTTTCTGGAAGGATTTCTGCTTCATTTTGAAATGAGCGAATGAACTACAATCCCATGATGCATTGTAAATGAGGTCAGCTGACAGTCTCATCAAGGTGTGGGGAGAGTTAGAGAAGTTTTGTCTGGTTCTCAAATATTAAGAACATTTTAATACAATAAAACTGAGCAGCTCATGATCATTTTTTATGTTACAGGTGTGAGATTTAATGTTCATTTAATGACATTAAACGTATGCAAATGTACTTAATTCATTTGATTAATGTGACATGAAGAAAACACAACGAAAACTTGTTCAAGACTATTAATTTTTATTTAGATGTATATGTTCAAACATAAAAATAATAAATAAGAATAATAGTTGTTTTTTTTACATGTGGCCAGGGTTATTATAACTAAATCTAAAACCATAAAAAAAGTGTTACTTAAACTTTAACTGAAAATTTAAAAAAATAATAATCGCAACCTTTTCATTTTCATTTGGTTTAATTTGATGTACTAAAATAACTAAAACTGAAAAAAATCATGGCAACAAAACAAAATGACAAAAACTTTAACATTGTAATGAAAAAAAAAATCTAAATATTAACAAAAATTATTAAAAATTAATATCTATGAATCTGAGACCCCAAAAGGCTTATAAATATTCACACTGACCCCCCATGAGCAGAACGAGCCATTCATGCCATTATTCTTTTATTGAAACAAGCCAATAAATGCATGAAACATCTTTTACTCTGTTTTGAATTCTTCAGTTGTCTAGAATAAACGATTAAGAACATTTTCAAGTATTCTATTAATAAAACTATTCCTAACTTTGTAAGAAAATACCAACGCAGAAGTTTGTGAATCAGCTTAGCTGAATCAAATGTATGTCAAAGTTTACAGTAAAGATGCTTCCATACAGTTTTTGAAAGCATGACATAATCTACTGTCAATCTTACTGCTGTCTCTCTGCTTCTGCTCGATTCTCCATTCATCTGCGGGTCGTGTTTCATTCTGATGAATCTAAACCTTCAGCTGAGGAGAGAAACCTCATCCATCAGAGAGTAAATGGAGAAAACACGTCACATCAGTACATTTAGAAGATCACAAAATAATATGCAATAATCATGAAGCAATCCTTAAATATTTGTACTTTATTTATATCCTTCAAGCCATTTACATATCTCTATTTTACAGTGACAGACTCGTGGTAAACGACATACAGTACATGAGTGCAGCGGTTACATTGAACATCCAGACCAGACATCTCATCAAACCCGTCTCCGCCACAGAATAACAAACTAAAGTAACGGTAATAGCTACTTTTTCATTTGGACTGTTTCTAGCAATTCTGAGATATAAGCAGGATTGCGTAATATAAATTCACAATTCTGTGAAAAAAGTCAGAATTACGACATATTAAAGTCAGATAGAATTCTAACTTTATTCTTAGAATTCTAAGTTTTTATCTCGCATTTGACTTTTTTTTTCTCCAGATTTTTTCTAAGTTTACATGTTGCAATTCTGACTTTCTCTGGATTCTGCGTTTGCGTCTCACAATTTAGATGTTTTTCTTCTTCTCGGAATTAAGTTTACATTTCACAATTCTGACTTTTTCTCAGTTGCATGATGTAAACTTAGAATTCAGAGGACAAATTCATAAATGCAAAATGTTAGAAATCTGAAGGAAAAAAAAGTGAGCGAGATGCAAACGTAAAATTCTGAGGAAAAAAGTCAGAATTGTGAAATGTAAAATTAGAGACAAAAATGTCCCCATTAAAACAGCAATATTTAATCCCAGTGTCATTAAACAAACTCATGCACTCAAGACTATTTTCAATCAATTATAGTTTTACACCTCGCAAATGACTTTTTTTCAGATTTCTAAGTTTACATGTTGCAATTATGAATTATGATTCACACTATGAATTTGTTTAATTCTATGGTGGAAACGGGCTTCCATACATTTGACACAGAAACCAGAAAGAAAAGCAGAGTTCTAATGACGTGCGTTGAGACATTTGGACTGACGTCACGTCCGGTAGAGATCTTCACATGTTCTTGTAGAGCGAGCGGTCGCGAGGAAGCTGCGGCTGCTGCGCGGCGCTCAGTTTGAGGTGGAAGTGATAAACGGAGATGGTGATGACGATGATGAGACCCAGGATGAGACCCAACACCAGCGGCAGCATCTGCTCCAGCTGCTCCCGCTGGTCCGTGATGCATTTAAACGCTGCAGGAGGAGAGAAGCGCTGGTCATTCACACTCCACATCAACACATACAGCCTAAAACAACATCTAGAGAGGTTTTTGGTTTTGTCGTTGACGTCACAGAGTCAGTGGTGTGTGTTTGCGGAGTTGTGAACGTGTCAAGAGCGCTTGTGCGAAACACGACACAGCGCTGACGTCACAAAGTGTTCGAGAACCACGAGTCTCTTCTACACGAGTCTGATCTGTGCAAACAGGAACATCTTCATCTGCTGACAGATCCTCATAACCCTTCACACTCAGTTCAACTCCTGCTGTTTTAGGGTCAATTTGACTTGAATTCTAAAATGCTTGAAATACTGGTTAACCAACTAACTGGTTAACTCATTCAGGGTCATGGATGCATGTGCAGTGTTCCGACACATACATGTGTTTTGGAACGAGCGTACGAAATTTGTTGCAACTTTTGAGTTGCGGGTCAAATTGGTTTCCATGCAATTTGCCAAAAATCAACACTTTGAATAAAAAAAATCTTAAGAACTTTTATTGTAGCTTGTCGAACGTATTAAATGTCAGACTCAGTTGAGACTCATCTTGAGAATCACTGTTAGATTCACAGTCAAACAAATCTGTCAAAGGTTGTTTATTTGGATCTGAAACACTAGACTATCAGTGAGAAGCCCTCAGTAGCGTTAGATAAGAGATAACAGAAGTACAAACAGCAATAAACACAACGAGCACAAATAATATCAGATCATTGTTATTAGTTGCTTGTAGTTATTTGCACCTGTGAGACAAAAACATAATATATTCTGTCTGAACAACTAATTTTGTGTCAAATTGACCCCTAATACAATCAAATAAAATCACTACATTTCTCACACATTTGATATTTTTTCAGTCTCTGACCAGCTACAGTAGAAGTTTGCTGTTTTTACATGAATCTCAACTCTGTGGGTTTTTGTCAGATTGCATGGAAACCAGCGAGGGTCAGTGACCCCAAACACAGACGTTGAGCGCAGTTTTCAACACATCGACGCAGACTGAAGCGTTGGTTTTGCTCATGTGAGACTGCGCTGAAGGAAACCGGCACTATACACACACTCATCCCGCAGGTCACTGACGGGTCAGCGCTACTAACCCACCGCGGCTCATTTCAGCACTAAATCAAACAGTTACATTCGCCATTAAGATGAAGATGATTTTTAGTCATTAACCCTGTGCGTCTTTAGGGACATTTTTGTCTTTTAATTTTTTTTTTTTTAAATCATTTTGGCTGTGTTAATGCAAACAATGTGTATTTTTATTGGCTTTTTAATATTTCACCCTCATTTCCTTTCATAAATCTATTTTACAGTAGGTACAAAAATATCAGAGATGAAACTGTCCCCGTTAAAACAGCAATATTTAACCCCAGTGCCATTAAAC
This sequence comes from Sinocyclocheilus anshuiensis, assembly GCF_001515605.1. NCBI lineage: Eukaryota > Metazoa > Chordata > Actinopteri > Cypriniformes > Cyprinidae > Sinocyclocheilus > Sinocyclocheilus anshuiensis. Next base: position 710,390 of record NW_015549637.1, read on the forward strand.
ATAAACTCATGCATTCTTTGTTAACCGGCTTTCATTCTGTTGGCAAGGCTACAAAATTGTAGATATTTTTAAAAGATGTACGATGTTTTACTATTTTGGCACAATTTTCTGAGGTTTGGTCTTTGGAGCAAATACTCGCTTTGTTCCTGTTTTCTGCTTCTGCTGGAGAACGGCCAACGGAACTAAATGTTGTATAATTGTGTGTGTGTGTGGTGTCGTGTGTTTGTGTGTGTGTGTGTGTGTGTGTGTGTAAAAAAAAAAATCCATCAAAATTAATGTTTCTAATCATGGACTTATCCAAGACTTTAATAAAATAACAGATATTTTGTGTTTTTTCATTAGTTCATTAATGAATTTTTGGTAGCTATAGTCAGGACTGATGTTAGTAAAAATATCTATATTAGTGAATGTAGAAAAAAAAAACCTGTATAATCCTTTTATGACCATTTTTTGACACTGGCTGTTTTGTCCTCTAAGGATCTTTTTAATTGGTGCACAAGGATTTACTGCAATGCTACAAACCTGAAAACCTGCATTTACTTGATGGCAAATGTACGTCTGTGTGTCGCCCTGTTGTGTTTATGCTGTAATGTGACCTGTGTGTGGATTTATAGTTCAGATCAGCAAGAACTTCCAAATTGTAACATTGAAACAAGCATTTTTTAAAGCTGCTATGAAACTATGCATTATGAAAAGTGCTCTACAAATAATTTTGAATTGAAACTAAATCCTGCTGTTCTTCACTGCAGTAACGCTGCACTAGTTTCAGTACGACAGCTACGAACAAGCAAGCAGAACACTTATGAAATGTGTGAGTAAAGAGCTGAATTCCTGCGAGCGAGTCGCCGCTGTGTGAACGGTTCGAGCGCGGTGGATGTCGCAGCGCTGCAGCACTGCTTATGGGACAATGGGCTTTGTGTCTCAGCAAACCCAAACCATCAAGAAAAGCTCATTCTGAATGATAAAACATGAGCTCAATCCAGTATAACTCCAGAACGAGCCGCAGGTTAAATAAACCCAGTCAATGTGACGCACCCGATTTTACCTGAACGCAGCAAACGAGCATGAAATCACAAAACAAGTCTAGATTTGTCAGTGATGATGATTTATTTGCTCATCTCAATGGTGAACGTTTGGCTGATCTAATCATGATTTCCTGTGAACATGAAGCTGTTTGACTCACGATTATAAGCGCTAATGAAGTGTGTCGCCTCTGAAGTGTTGTAGACCAGCTGAACCTTGTTTATCTTCCACACTTCAGTTTCTTTAGCTTTTCCATCACTGCCCATGGTGCGCTTCTCCTGCACATACACATACACACACATTAGGGGACTGTGGTAAAACTGCTGTAAGAATTCAGATGGATCAGGTTCTGCTGGAATCACCTTTGAGAAGAAGATGCGGAATGTGAATGCGTGATTGATCCATGAGATCTGCAGCTCCGACTCACTGCTCCCGCATTTCCCAGCGATCTGAGCTCCACGCGGGATCGACACGGACGCCTGCTCCGTGATCAGCTGCACACACACACACACACACACACACGCACACACATATAAGCATCATCTCATGTTCGTTCATGAAAGTTTTCAAAACGTTTAAAGCATCCTGACGGGTCGTGCGGAATCATGATGGCATTTCTGTTTAACTTCGTCCAAATCCATTTAGAATCCGTGTTGATCATGTTTTGACTAGACCAGCTCAGAATGCTTCATTTAGGATTTTAGATTTGCTCACATCGATCCCGTTCAGTGCCAGGACGTCGTACGGAATCAGGAATTTCACCGCAAACTCCGCCATCAAGCAGGTCGTTCCATTTTCTCTCACTACGAAAATATCCCGGTCAGGATTCGGCGACAGTCCGGAGAGATTCTCCACCTCCTGCTCCGCAGAAACACAGAGCGCTGACAGAGACACTGGAGAAACCAGGAGAACATGTGAGAAACCAGGAGAGACTCACACACACACACACACACACACACACACTCTCTCTCTCTCTCTCACACACACACACACACACACACACACACACACACACACACACTCTCTCTCTCTCTCTCACACACACACACACACACACACACACACACACACACACACACTCTCTCTCTCTCTCTCACACACACACACACACACACACA
>NW_015549637.1:712919-717603 GCF_001515605.1 Sinocyclocheilus anshuiensis
CTCACAATCACACACACACACAATCACACGCACAGAAGAGTCTGATCCTACTCTGTTCTGTTTCTATTGTTTCTGTGCTGCTCTTTGTCTTCACCGGGGTTTGTGAAAATTTCTCTGTAAAACTGCACTGAAACATAACTGCATTTTCTATTCTATTCTATTCTATTCTATTCTATTCTATTCTATTATTTGTTGTATTCTCTTCTATTCTCTTTTTCTATTCTATTCTATTCTATTCTATTCTATTATTTGTTGTATTCTCTTCTATTCTCTTCAGTAGGCTACACTGTATAGTGATACCTAACAATTAAAGAATCTACACCTGGAAGCAGATTTGAATGAGTAAATCTCTCTTTTCTGCTGTATTTGAGAATTCTGTTTCTGATGTCCGTCCCTTGAACGAATTCATGTAACTGAAGCGAATCAAGCTCCCCCAGATCATCTACTCCAGCACAAGCAGCACTAGAACTCACGGAGCAGCAGCAGGTCCATGATGAAGCGGCGCTCCTGCAGGACAATGTGCGGAGGATTCCAGAGGCGTGAGCCGCAGAGGACGGACGGTCCGCTCCCGTGTCTGCCCGAGCCGCACTGATCAGCTCTGAAGCAGCTCCTCCCCGCGACACTATCACGACACGACGCTCTCAGTCCTTCAGTGATTCCCGCAGAAGAAGCCACAGCTGTTTTCACCCCGGGAAAAAAAAAATCCTTGCCTGGGACTCCGGGGTAAGTTGTCACATGATCGGTTTAAATGCGTCTTAAAATAGAATCATTTTGAGCGATACATCAACACAATAAAGCACACTTAAATGAAGACAAGTATTTTGTATTTTTGGAAATTCATAAACGTGTTTTCATTTTAAACAATTTATTAATTACACTTTCGGAGAGAGATTTGTATGTCAGCTTTTACATTGTTACTGTTTCGTGAATTTTTCCATAAATTCATAATTTAATGTTTGAAGTTAATTTCAGAGTCAGGTTTCACTTTGACAACTTACCCCGTATAGTGTCACAACATTCTTCACTATAGGGGGAGTTAAAAACATTCCTGGTCAATAACAGTGTGAATATTCAATAGCCTTTTTGTGGACTTAAAAGACATAAACCCACTGTGACAACTAGCCCCAGTCTGCACTAACACAAATGACTAGTATTCAAAACACTGTTAAAACTGAAAAATAAATATATAAACACATAACTAACTACATTTAATAGAATTAAAAATAAAACTATTTTTGAAATGACATGACAGGTAAACACAAGAGATGTGAAACAGTCAGTTTCATAGATGGGATCTTTCTAAGCTGCAGGTCAGTGGCAGAGAAACGTGGGGAATGACCCACAAATGTTCATGTCTTAAACATCATCACACACCGTTGTGAAAAATGCTTCGGGTGACAGTGTCTGCTAAATGAACAAATGAGTGATTTGGTCCAAGCCCTTATATGGTTTGTTGGCACTGCACCCATTGAAGCTGCACTAGTCAGTAGGTCAGTGCTCGTCGCAGACTGCGGTTGAAGCGTGCTCTGCAGCACAGACTCAGACATTTGGAGCAGCTTTGAACTGAAAGTCAAACTCACACTTGACCGCGCTGATGCTGTCGATGCTCGGCTTGCTCCCGACTCGAGGGTGATTGTTTCCCAGGGGAAAAGTCTCTGACCTTGGGATGCAGGGCGCGGGCGCTTCTGGAGCCTCCAGCGACTCTCTGCTGCAGCTCTTGAGCTCTGGGAAGGTGAATCTCCTCAACAGCCTCCCGCTGAAGGCGCTCAGAGATCTGGAGGTGCGCTTTGCGGTCACCGCGGTTTTCTGCACGGTTTTGCGCAAAGGCTTGAGACGCTCCGTAGCCGCCAGAGTGCTAGTGGGTAAACTGCACCTCTTCTGATAGTAACTGTCATCAAACCTTTTGATGGGCAAGTCAAACGCCAGTTTCTTGGCTTTGTCGAGCTCTACTTCGGCGTTGTTTTTGCTGAAAGGATTTAATAAAATGCCAAGAGGACCAGAAGCGTGCGCACAACTCAAGGGCATTTTAGAGGGTCTGGGTGAGTAAAACAACGGAGGCAGGTGATTGTTCAGGCAGGTGGATGGATGTTCTCCGTGTTTGAGCTGCTGAGGAGGTTTTGGGGTTAAAACACCAGAGAACATCTGGCCTTGTGGTGATAATGGCGATGAAGCATCACCTTCCTCAATGCAGTCCATCGACTGGATTCTCCTCCGCACACTGAGGGATCGTTTACGGGTTGAACTGATGGGAGGCCGCAGCGCATCTTCGGGGGAAGCTCTTGTTGGATGGATCTGGAGAGGCTTGACCTCATGTTCATCTTCGCTGATGTTCACAGTGGAGAGTTTCTCAGCGAGTGCGTCACCATCGTGAACCCTCCTGGAGTTACTCAGCAGCGCCTGCAAGCAGTCAGTGTGTCTGAGATACCTGGCCACCTCCACTGCAGAGTTGCCCACCTTGTTTTGCCGCTCGATCTGGAGACCCAGCCTTTTGAAAGCGCGCACCAGGAACTCCACAACGGCCGAGCGTCCAGCCGCAGCGGCGTACATGAGCGCGGTGTTCCCCCAGGCGTCCACTGCCTCGGGATCCGCGCCGGTCTTCACCAGGATCTTCACCGCGTCCAGGTGTCCCATCTCGCAGGCGTAGCTCAGCGGCGTGCGGCCGCTCTCATCCGGGAGATTCACGCTTGCGCCCCTCTGCAGCAGAAGATTCACGAACCTGCATCTCGCACCCGAGTCCTGGAGAAGCACGGCGGAGATGAGCGGCGTCTGCTTCCCTTCGCTCTCGGAGTCGATGATTTTCCCATCCAGAGCGTCTAAGACGAACCTGGCGAGGTGGAGCTTGTCGTTGGAGATGGCGTCCAGGAGGATTCTGGAGTCGGTTTTGGAGCAGCACCTGTCCGAGAGTCTCAGCATGCTTCCTCAGTCACAGTCTCTCCGCGGCTGATGGAGATCTCCGCGCGCTTTATACCGCTGCGCTGCGTGTTTCCACGACAACATGAATCTCATCATCACACTTTATTGTTCGTAAGTGGATGCATTAATGTGCTGATTGTAATAAGGGCTTCAGAGAAACACCCGACTGAACCTTATGAATAAATGTGCCGGTTACTGCGTGTGATTGCTGACGGGACCGCTGCGGTTCCTCTGCTGAGAGACTGAAACGACTTTCTTCACGGATTCATGGCGAAACACACATTGAACATTACTTTCAGTGAAGGTGCTGTAGGCTATTGTTTGTCGCTACTATCTGACAGATATCAGTGAAGTCTAGCTCTGTTTGAGTTGTGCAGATGTGTAAAATACTACATACTCAACAGAGGAGAACACTTACAGTCCCTTACGAAAATTAACCACGGTTTCACTACAAAGGAAAACATGCTTACAATAGTTAAACCACGGTAACTACAAATTATCCATGGTTTTACACTAACCTTAGTTTAACCATGGTATTTGTAGTAAAACTGTGGTTATACAAATGGTAATCAATACGCCAAAAATCATAGTTACTACACTTTTACTTTATCAGAATCAATCAGAAATCACAGCCAATCAGAAGCACGTGTGGGCGGGCCTTCTAAGTACATCATTTTAATGATACACTTTTTATGATGGATGGATGCACTTTATTGTACTTCTTTTGGACTATTGAAAAATAACGCATTCACTGCCATTATAAAGCTTGGAAGAGCCATATATATATATTTTTTTTTAATATAACTCCGATTGGATTCGTCTGAAAGAAGAAAATCATATACACCTATATGACACCTATCTATGTGAAATCCAGCTAGCAGGAAACACAAATTAACGAAGTAATATTTTCCTATATTCTCTTTCGAGCAGTCAAACAATCCACAGAAAACATCTTTAAAACAGAAAGAAAAGTCACTTACAAAATGAGATCAGATGAACATGAATAAATCTGACCAGAATGTGTCTGTGTACAAAACAAGTGACTGAATCTTCCTCAGAAGAGACAAAAACAGCAGCTCACGTCAGTGTCTGACTTATATTACAATCACGTCCAGAAGCTTTTGGTGAAATGAACTTATTAACCTGTTGCTTGACCTGTTCATATTTCAGGAGAGAACTAGTTTCCAAAGTCAGACGTCGCTTATGATTTTCAAGGCTGTAGAGTTTAGTAGAGACATCAACCCTTTTTTAAATAAAGCATATCATCAATACCTGAGATTAAAGCCCGTCCCTAAAAGATAATATCCCCTGCACGGTGAAAAACAGCCCCTTTAAAGCTTTACGAACAGACAGCAACCGTTTTCATTTAACACCTGGGATAGTTTATTGGTACACATACTATAAAACAGTATTAAAGTAGCAGGATAACAACAGTATTTTTTGAGTATTTTCATTGCTAGAAGTTTGACAAATACGATATATATATATATATATTTATAAATACAAAAGCACTCACAGCATGATCCATTGAGAAGCTACAGAAAGCTCAGGAGACAAACGAATAGAAACGGATGAAATTCAGAGCGCGACAGTTCTGCAAAAATAATCTGCTTTTCCCACAAACTATAATATTAGAGCAAAGGTCTACGACAGAAAACATTCAGCTAGTGCAAAAAGCTTCCAAGAAACCAAACGTAGTCTTAAACTACTCACTATATTTATATATGTATCTTTATATAAATAATCCCTTATTTTGGCATTTATCATGTAA
>NW_015549637.1:718001-728001 GCF_001515605.1 Sinocyclocheilus anshuiensis
TTTAAAACAGAAAGAAAAGTCACTTACAAAATGAGATCAGATGAACATGAATAAATCTGACCAGAATGTGTCTGTGTACAAAACAAGTGACTGAATCTTCCTCAGAAGAGACAAAAACAGCAGCTCACGTCAGTGTCTGACTTATATTACAATCACGTCCAGAAGCTTTTGGTGAAATGAACTTATTAACCTGTTGCTTGACCTGTTCATATTTCAGGAGAGAACTAGTTTCCAAAGTCAGACGTCGCTTATGATTTTCAAGGCTGTAGAGTTTAGTAGAGACATCAACCCTTTTTTAAATAAAGCATATCATCAATACCTGAGATTAAAGCCCGTCCCTAAAAGATAATATCCCCTGCACGGTGAAAAACAGCCCCTTTAAAGCTTTACGAACAGACAGCAACCGTTTTCATTTAACACCTGGGATAGTTTATTGGTACACATACTATAAAACAGTATTAAAGTAGCAGGATAACAACAGTATTTTTTGAGTATTTTCATTGCTAGAAGTTTGACAAATACGATATATATATATATATATATATTTATAAATACAAAAGCACTCACAGCATGATCCATTGAGAAGCTACAGAAAGCTCAGGAGACAAACGAATAGAAACGGATGAAATTCAGAGCGCGACAGTTCTGCAAAAATAATCTGCTTTTCCCACAAACTATAATATTAGAGCAAAGGTCTACGACAGAAAACATTCAGCTAGTGCAAAAAGCTTCCAAGAAACCAAACGTAGTCTTAAACTACTCACTATATTTATATATGTATCTTTATATAAATAATCCCTTATTTTGGCATTTATCATGTAACAATTTAAACGTCCTACCTGACATATAGTGGCACATTAGTAAGCGATGGAGATTTAAAGCACTTTGCTTTCACACGAGATATGTGGCCAAACACTTGAAAACATGATGCAAAGAAAAAGAAAAAAGGAAAGAGTATAAAACGACCGATGGAAAACTCACAACAACCAACACACAAATAAAACCGCAAACAATGAGTGCTTCTGTCTTGTTCTCCAGAACAAATCTCTAAACATCCTCAAATCCAGACACATTTACTGGAGACGCACAGCGAAGACATGAAGTCTTGTTTTCTGAGAAACTGAACAAAATGAAGTGAGTTTATGATTAAAACAAGAACAAATATCTGCGGATGGGCTCAGAATAATAAAGTTAATTCAAAGGGAAGTTTTTCTGACCATTGGCATATTTCTTTCTTGTTTTAAGCATAAACGCACTTCATTCTGATACATTTTTCAGAAAACATGAGTTAATATCTTGTCATCTTGATTTGTGAGCACAAAACCAGTCATAAGGGTCAATTATTTTAAATTGAGATGTATACATCATCTGAAAACTGAATAAATAATCTTTCCATTGATGTATGGTTTGTTAGGATAGGACAATATTTGGCTGAGATAAAACTATTTGAAAATCTGGAATCTGAGGGTGCAAAAAAATCTAAATATTGAGAAAATCATCTTTAAAGTTGTCCAAATGAAGTTCTTAGCAATGCATATTACTAATCAAAAATTAAGTTGTGATATATTTACGGTAGGAAATTTACAAAATATCTTCATGAAACATGATCTTTACTTAATATCCTAATGATTTTTGGCATCAAAGAAAAATGTATAATTTTGACCCATACAATGTATTGTTGGCTATTGCTACAAATATACCCCAGCGACTTAAGACTGATTTTGTGCTCCAGGGACACATTTATGTTTTGTGGTTTAGTTATTTTTACTGGTTAACAAGCCATAAGTACTAAGAACATTTTTTTTTTTTGCAGTGTACAATCACCTCTCTTTAAAACAAGTACCGATACATTACACCGGAAAATAAAATAACAAACACAAGTGAAACCAAAGTTCAGTGTCGTGTCGGAGAAGAGCAGATGGTTGCGCTCCTCCGAATCCGTGCGAGGAGCCGGCGATTCTCAGGATAGCACCTCCATCATCTCCATCTCAAAGCCTGATTAAAACCGCAGAAATAACACGACGTGTGAGTCTGATCTTAAAAAACGGAGAGGAACAGATGATAAAAGCTCGGGACACTCGTGTGATCTGGTTTCCAGACGCGTCTACATTCGTAGTGTACAGAGGAAAGCTAGAGCTCTGCTACATCGGCAAAGATCCTCTGAATCCTATCACATATAAAGTGCTCAGGAACGGTGCAAAGCGCATCGTTCGCCTGACTCTGCTACGGTTAACTAGCTCAGTTAAGATACGAGCTGAAAAGAACACTTCTGAGTTGTCGGCCCATAATGGCTGCAGCGCTGCTGATGAAGATGATGATGATGGTGGTGTATAAAAACATGTCCTCAGGAGCTGGTCTGAGCGGCGTGGGCGGAGCTACGGTAAGAGTCGGATTGGCTGGACGCCGCTGCAGAGGAGGAGTTAACCGCGGTGGGCGGGACTAGAGCTGAGGTAGGGGCGGGGTTTACAGACTGCAGGCTGCAGAGAGTCGGGATGAAGCACAGATGAAGACGGAGCCCGACGGGACGGAGCTCGCTCGTGTGGAGGTTGGTGAGGGTCCGCTCTCGTCTCAGTTGACGGGTGGAGCGCTTACACCACCGTGGCTGGTCTGCGGTCCATGTCCTCCTCCAGCTTCACCATCTTCTGCATGTCTTTGGCCTGGAGAATCACAGCAGATATTTACATTGCGTTCATTCATCCGGATCTAATGTTTAGAGTAATGGGAACAATGATTTAAAATGCTGTTCATACTGACAACTAATTGTTAAGAGGTATATTCAGTTACTAAAATAAACTGATTTGCTTTTTTTGTGAAACTTTGTAATGTGTAAAAAATGTCAGGTTGAAAAAAAAAAGTAGTTTGGCATATTGTAGTGCTGACGATAAACCGTACTGTAATCATGATTTGTGCTTCTCTGGGTTTATTAAGCATAACCGTCGGTGATATTTGAACGCTCGTTATTTATCCTGGAAACATCTCATTTTAATTGCTCTTGCAGTGGTAATGAGCCTCCACAAGCTTTCATGGTTAGGGTTGCCAGATGTCAAGAGTTTAAATCTTAAATCGATACATTTTATTCCCAACCTGGCCACCATACACACACACACACACACACACACACACACACACACTCTCTACATTATGAGCGCTGATGAGCTGCAAACATGTTAGCGCTGGAGTTTAGCGATTTCCGTCGAGATATTCTGCTCAGATAATAGTGTCACAGCCAGTCTGTCCTCATTGTGCTTTGTTTGTTGCGACTAAATCTGAGCAAACCGTGCAGTTGACGTTTGCTTGATTTGTGCTTATGTGAGAGTGCAATAATTCTGACGAAACAATTAAAATGACAATAAATGTGATAATATTTTTGAGCAAAATAACTGTGATTAATAGATTAATTATCGTGCAGCCACAGCATATTTTCTTTATGCAGCCAATTTATAAAAAGAAGCAGACAAAAATATTTGTAAAACTTCTGTCTCTCAAATCAACTGTGACGGAAGGAAGGAGGCATGTATGCGTCACATGACAGAAAACCCACCGCCAACTGAATCATTTGATGACTCACTGAATCAATCTAATGATTCATTCACTCTCGGAACCGTTTGGAGTGGCTGTTACTTTCATCATGTTCAACTTCAAACTAAATCAGTGTAATTACTGAAAACGAATCTCTCTCTCTACATATATATTTACTGTATACAGAGTCTCGTCTACGAGAGCAGCATGAGCTTGAGACTGGTCTATGATGATTGGACGAGCTCTCAACTGGGCGGGACTTTACAACAAACGGCCAATGACTGAACACGTGATGTACGTGATTGACAGCACTCAGCACGTCAAAGTGGATGTGTTATAGAAGCTCTTGTGTCAATCAGACAGAAAGGAGACTGATGGAGAAAACTGAAGAAAGAGGAGAGCAATGCGTGAGCCTACCTTGAGTCTGACTGTTTGCATGATGTGATTTCAAAAGCTGTTCAAAGAAAAGGCAAATCATATTTAAGGAATGGCTTCAGACGTCTCATGTACAGAACATGAGTAATGAGGACAAAACACAAATCAAATGAAATGGAGAGGGCAGCCGTCTGTGAGCGTGAACAACAGCCGGCCTGAGCTTTACCTGCTCGTTGAACTTCTCGAGTTTGTCCAGCTGCTCGCGCTGAGACTTCTGCAGCTGCTCCAGCTCCTTCGCCTGCTTCATGGCCAGCTGAGGAAGAACAACATCATCATCATCATCTTCAACCTCAGAACTACTACATTCATTTAACAGACGCTTTCATCTAATGAGGAACGTCACATGCAGTTTACACACAGAGAATCACCATAATTCTGCAACATTAATACTGTTATTTTCCTGTTTATCTCTGTGAAGCTGCTTCGACCCAATCTGTATTGTATAAAGCGATATAGAAATTAAGGTGACTTGACAACTGCATCACTTTAGTCTCAGAAACACTGCAAAAATCCTAATCTCCAGAAACAGGATTCAGTATCACGAGAGATCAGACCTTTTCATTCATTTTACACAAATTTAATAGAAATAACTTGTACTTTACCCTCTAATCAAAACCTCAGTATTTCTGTCTTGTTTTCCAGCGCAAATCTCTAAAGATCCTCAAATCAAGACACATTTACTGGAGACGCACAATGAACACATGAGAAATAGATCAAAATCAGTTTATGGTTTTCAAAGAAAACAATGTCTTCGTTGTGCGTCTCCAGTAAATATGTCTTGATTTGAAGATCTTTAGACATTTGCACTGGAAAACAAGACAGAAATACTGAGGAACAGGTTCATTTTTGCAGTGCATGAAACATTACTGCCATGACTTCATGAATTTCAGACTTTCTGCTCTGATTGAAGAAATTTTTAGGCCTTAATTTGTTGAAGGGTGATTAAGACTCGCAGAAAGCTTGTCTTTTGATTTTGGGATTGTGTTTTCTCATTCGATTAATCATACAGCTGTGACAAATGCAGTTATCCTGCATCAACCTCTCAAACCAAAGCCATTCTTCACAGAACGGAGCCATAAGCATAAGCTAACACTGAAGACCATCAACCAACCCTTTTTCTCTCCTCCAGGAACTTTTTGGTGTTGCTGCTGTTCAGCTCCCGAACTCTCCTGCAACACAAACACAAACCTGTTAAACTGTGACAAACAATGATTTATTAATCACAGCGCTCCATCCGTGTGTCGTGTCGCACCTCTCGCGCTCCGCCTTGTTTTTGATGCTCTTGTCCTGGCTGATGGCTTTGCTGTTCTCCATCGACGTCTTCGCCTGATTGCCCTTCATCTCTTTGCTTTGCCTGTCGATCGATCACAATACAGACATGCTCAAAACAGTCCAGAGAATCAGTGACGGTTATGAAACATCATCTCATGCTCGAGGGTCACGGCTCTTTCTCATGGAGATCCGGCTGCAGAACAAACAGGTTCACACGAGGGGAATTATCAGTGTAATTAATAAAGACTCTTGAGCTGAATAGACGGGCCGCTCTTCTACTGAACTTACAGAGACTCATGCAACATTAATGCCTGTTAATTATGGCAGCCGGCCTCGTATCTCTATCCTAATAAGACACCACATCAGCATTATAAAGAGGAGAACACTGGCCCAGATGAATATACACGAGCATGAGTGTCGTGTGTTAATCAGATTCAGCAGTTATTAGCATACTACACTCTACTGTAGTACACACTACACTCACTGCTCTCATCATGAACATACAATACAAACAAATCCATTCAGGTGTATATGTATATCACCTGAAAGTAAATAACACACACACACACACACACATATGTAAATAATTGTAAAATTTCCTATTATTTCCATGAATCTCCATGGATTTCCAGTAAACTAACTAATCCAAATATTACAATATTATCTGAGACATTCAGCTTCCTCAAGGCCTCATATTTGATATAACCAAATATCCATGTTTTGATGCATATACATCAGCTGGATTTGTAATTGAGGATTGAGAAAGTGAGTCACGTGACGTTTGGCCAAACGTGGTGTCCGATACTTGGAATTTGAGCAGTAGGCAGACATTTTTGCTGCGGTGCCCTGGTGCTCAAGGGTCTCACCTCAGTTGGGTGGAAAAGAGCACTGTACATCATGGTAGTGATGATAGTGATGACAGTAACTGTAGTGAGTATAGTGATAATAGTGATGGTAGTGATGATAATGATGATTGTGCTGGTAGTGATGGTAGTGATGACAGTGATTGTAGTGATGATAGTGATTAGAGATGGTAGTGAAGGTAATGATGATAGTGATGTAATGATGGTAATGATTATAGTGATGATAGTGATGTAATGATGGTAGTGATGACAGTGTTGGCAATGATGAAAGTGATGGTAATGATTATAGTGATGATAGTGTTGGTAGTGATGGTAATGATGACAGTGCTGGTAATGATTATAGTGATGATAGTGTTGGTAGTGATGGTAATGATGACAGTGCTGGTAATGATTATAGTGATGATAGTGATGGCAATGATGGTAATGATGACAGTGTTGGTAATGATTATAGTGATGATAGTGTTGGTAGTGATGGTAATGATGACAGTGCTGGTAATGATTATAGTGATGATAGTGATGGCAATGATGGTAATGATGACAGTGTTGGTAATGATTATAGTGATGATAGTGTTGGTAGTGATGGTAATGATGACAGTGCTGGTAATGATTATAGTGATGATAGTGATGGCAATGATGGTAGTGATGACAGTGTTGGTAGTGATGGCAATGATGATAGTGATTGGTAGTGATGATAGTGATAATAGTGTTGGTAATGATGATAGTGATGGTAGTGATTAGAGTGATGGTAATGATGGTAGTGATTATAGTGATGACAGCGATTGTAGTGATGACTGATTAGTGATGGTAGTGATGGTGATGATAGTGTTAGTAGTGATGGTAATGATGATAGTATTGGTAGTGATTATAGTGATGGTAACGATGGTAGTGATGACAGTGATTGTAGTGATGATAGTGATTAGTGATGGTAGTGATGATAATGATGATAGTGATTATAGTGATAATAGTGATGTAATCATGGTAGTGATGGTAATGATGATAGTGATGGTAATAATGATAGTGTTGGTGTTGATGTCTTTCTCTTTATTTATTCCTTCTCTGTCTAGCTTGTACTTATTTGAACAATGCCTAAAACTTGGTATTACAAGCACTTCCTGTGTCTGTTTGCCTCTTTAAGAAGAATCGCTTTATGTATTCCCCAATTGTAAGTTGCTTTGGATAAAAGTGTCTGAAAAATGACTAAATGTAAAATGTAATGTAAATGTGATGACAGTGTTGGTAGTGATGGTAATGATGATAGTTATGATAGTGTTGGTAGAGATGGTAATGATGATAGTGATTGGTAGTGATAGTGATTATAGTGATGATAATGATAATGATTATAGTGATAATAGTGATGACAGTCATTGTAGTGATGACTGATTAGTGATGGTAATGATGGTGATAGTTTTAGTAGTGATGGCAATGATGATAGTGATTGGTAGTGATGACAGTGTTGGTAGTGATGGTAATGATGCTAGTGATTATAGTGATAATAGTGATGACAGTGATTGTAGTGATGACTGATTAGTGATGGTAGTGATAGTGATGATAGTGTTAGTAGTGATGGTGATGATGATAGTATTAGTAGTGATGGTAATGATGATAGTGATAATAGTGTTGGTAGTGATTATAGTGATGATAGTGATGACAGTAATTGTAGTGATGACTGATTAGTGATGATAGTGTTAGTAGTGATGGTAATGATGATAGTGATTATAGTGATAATAGTAATGATAGTAATTGTAGTGATGACAGTGTTTAGTGATGGTGATGATAGTGCTAGTAGTGATGGTAATGATGATAGTGATGGTGATGGTAGTGCTAGTAGTGATGGCAATGATGATAGTGATGGTAATGATGATAGTGATTATAATGATAATAGTGATGACAGTGATTGTAGTGATGACTGATTATTGATGGTAGTGATGGTGATGATAGTGTTAGTAGTGATGGTAATGATGATAGTGTTGGTAGCTGAGCATGCAGTGAACGCGTGTGTGTCGGTCGTGTCTCTCACCGCTCGTGGATGAGCTTGAGCTGCAGTGTCTGCTGCTCCTGAACGCTGGCCAGCAGCTTCCTGAGGAGCTCACACTGCTGCGTCACATGGGCGTCCTTCATTTCTTGTTCCTCTGTGCTGTGACAGTTGATCATCTCTGACCACTCTTTAGTGTGCTGCGCCACAATGTCCTTCACCTGAGAGGAAGAAACACCAACACGACTGACACGCGTCACCAAACACAGCCGAACATTTGCTGACAAACTCTATTATGAATAAAAACCATTTAAACACAGACTGCTGGGGTTTCCATCAGAACATCAGCTATCAATCATGAGCTTAGATGTCTTCAGTAAGATCTAAAGCACAGGATCTAGACTGACGCATAACTAGAAATATCTAGAACATTTGATTAATTGCCATTGAAATATAATAAACTTGAAAATTCCATTTTTCATGACTGTGGGAATCTGTCTTATGTAGTCAGACATTTAACCTGACACACACCAGACACGTTTACATGTGATCAAAGCATCCATTAGAGATGGGACTGATGGCTTAATCAATCCTGTAAACACCTCAAACAATCCAGTAGTGTTTGATCTCAATTAAACTGCGACCTTACGCACATGTGCAGGGCCGTGATGTTTATGTTTACGTATGATTTACACCTTATGTATGTTAGTCTTTATTTTCATCTTTCATCTTGAGAACTGGTCAGTGAAGGAGACTACATTTTTATTGTCTTCTACAATATTACTCATCTTTCTTGTTAGATGTCATCTAAAAACAATGACATTCGCAGGAGCTCCAGTGACAATATCGCAGTGGTTTTGCATGCACTGAAGTTTTGTTCAGAATTCAGGTAATGCACTTGAAAACGAATATATGTGAAAGTTTAGGGTTCATATAAACAGAACTTTCAAAATCTGAAATCAGATTATGAAAATGAGTGCATGTAAAAAAACCTACTGTAGCTTATTCTTATACTGATTCCTGCCTAATTGCTGAAGCCAGTCCGATCAGAGCATGTGATTTTGTCATTGTCAGGGTGTAATATGGTCAAATGCTCCACGGGCGAGTAAATAAGACACAAAGCATGATGACTGTCTTCTGTACCTTTTCTTTATGGTCTGTCGTGAGCGTCTCAACCTTAATGGCCGTTTCCTTCTTTAACTCGGAGCAGTTGTTTTCTCTAAAACAGAGAACAATGACAGTCACAATAACATCAGGACCGAATGACTGAGACGACGCAGAAGAGGCAGCATTTCCCATCATGCTTCACTCACCCTCTCTTCTTGATGGCCTTCTCCAGCAGCTTCTCCAGCGAGAACTTCTCCTTGTCATGCTGAGCCACCATTCTGTCCACCTGCGTGCAGTGTGATTTCTGCATGGCGTTGTGTTCCTGCGAGCAGAAGACGCGTTCATCATCTCATCATGCTGGAAACATCTGCATCAGCGTTTGAGCAGAACAGAGACAAGAATCCGTCACTGACCTTAGCGTGTCGTTTCTTTAGCGTGTTCAGTTCCTTCTGCTGCTTCTTCATCAGTTTAATGAAGGTCTAGAGACAAGAGATTTGTGGGATTTCTGAGGTTTATCTTTTCAAAAAGGACACGATGCAATCAGCGAAACTACATGCCAGAAAACAGCAGCAGCGATAACCAAATCCTTCAACACAAAATAAATGCAGAAAGTGAAAGTGAACAAACTGACTGACAATTTTAAATCAGACTTTCTAATGTTTCATGTTAGGGTTGGACGATAAAACGATAATGATCACGATATAATATTATAATATGATATTCATACTGAATTATATTATTAATGTAGACATGTATTAAATGTATATAGTATTTTTTGATTAAGCTATAACATTTGTGCATTTATACTAAATGTATTCAGCTTATTGTTTTT
>NW_015549637.1:729330-734588 GCF_001515605.1 Sinocyclocheilus anshuiensis
GAACACACACACACACACACACACACACACACACACACACACACACACACACTCACACACACGCAAACGCTTCAGAGACTCAACACTAAACACACCGTTTCGATCCCGAGAGCTCGCATCTGATCGGCGCGTTTCTCTGCGATGGTGAGGAACTTCTTTGGATCAGAAAGAGCGTCAACGATGGCTGGAAAACACACAATCACAGCTGATATCAGTCACCATGAGACAAAAACACAACTAAATCCAGCAGAAGGTGATTCCAGTTCCACTGCGTCACATGATCATATACTCAACTAATTACAAAAACTGCAAACAGCATCTAGTCAGGCTCAGAGAGGGAAAAAAAACAATTACATTTAAATATTTAAATCCCCTCAGAATGATGAATAAATTATAAAGACTGAAACTGAACGGCATGTATATATATATGTGTGTGTGTATGCAAGCATATGCATGTATATATGTAATCTTCCTGTGTATCATACATATTTTATAGATTTGATTATTTTCATTAGTACTTCCCTTTTGTCTATTTTTAATTTAATTCAATTTTAGTTTTTTCTCACCTATGTATCATAAAAATTGTAAATCATTAAAAAAATAAATCAAGTCAAGTCACGTCTCCTTTCTATAGAGCTTTATACAATACTGATTGAGTGAAAGCAGCTTTACAGTGTTAAACAGAAAAATGTGCTGATAATGCAAGAGCACAACAGAAAACAGTTTATCAGTTAAAGTCAGTTCATTGTTGATTCAGAGTCATCAAATGAACAAACACTCAGTTACAGAGTAATAGAGTCTTTGCGTCTCGCTGGACGAGCGGTTGTGAGCGTCAGCCGCTGCACCCGTGATGTCACTTCCTGTCACTGTCAGTGCAGCCACAGGCATGATGGGTGTAGGCGTGATCAACATGAACACGCGTGTGTGTGTGTGCTCACCGCCGAAGCCATCTGGCACATATGTCTTCAGGACGATGTTGCAGAAGACGGTGGGCAGTGACAGCGGCTTGTTCCCCTCGTTGCGCAGCGAGATGTGTCGGTAACCCGCCTGCAGTCCGTCTAGCGGCAGGATCCTCTGACCGATCAGCTTGTTGTTGTCGTCGTACACAGCGATGCGCAGCACGGCCAGATCCGGCAGGATCACCTGACCACAGATGAGAGAGAGATCACATGATCAACGGTCAGTCTGACCACAGATTCAGGACTGAAGCAGGTCAAACACAGAGACATGATGGGATATGACATGCGCTGCTCACAACATTACTGATTTGTAAAAACAGTCTAAAAATGAAGCAAATAAAGATTTTTTTCACAAATGCAGAGTTTTCTGTTAGTGTGTGGGTGTTTTATAAAAGTTGATATTACTTTAACTTGAGTGTCGCGTTTGTAGAACACTGTCACTCACAGCATGCATGTGAGTGTGTACGCGAGTCTGTTTGAGAGTGTGTGTGAGTGTGTGTGTGTGTGTGAGAGAGTGTGTGTGTGTGTGTGTGTGTGAGAGAGAGAGAGTGTGTGTGTAGTGGCACTGCTGATTTATGGTCTGTGTCTGTGGTGTCAGTGTCACGGTCGAGAGACGCCAACATCCTGCTGCATCAGCACAAAGTCCCGTGTGTGTCTGTGTGTGTGAGAGAGAGAGAGAGAGAGAGAGAGAGTGTTTGTGTCTCTCTCTGTGTCTCCTTACAGCGGCTGTAATTGCCGCCCATCATTGTACACAGATGAGGGGAAATGAACATGATGAGGAGTACATTACACACACACACACACACACACACAAAGACACACTCAACCTCTAATTCTCAAACTTCAAGCAGCTCAAACTCTCTTTCATCAACAAAATGAACAAACTGATTTCTGTCAATAACTGCATCTTCAGCAAATGCAGCTCAGATGATCTGGAGAGCAACCTGCTCAAACCTTCATCTAACATTCATCAAGCGCTCATCTAACGCTCAAACATTCATCTAACGCTCATCAAATGTTCATCTAATGCTCAAACGTTCATCTAACGCTCATCAAACACTCATCTAATGCTCAAACGTTCATCTAACACTTATCTAACGTTCATCTAACGCTCATCAAAAACACCCATCTAACGCTCAAACGTTCATCGAACGCTCATCAAATGCTCATCTAACGCTCAAACGTTCATCTAACACTTATCTAATGTTCATCTAACGCTCAAACGTTCATCTAATACTTATCTAACATTCATCTAACGCTCATCAAAAATGCCCATCTAACGCTCAAACGTTCATCTAACACTTATCTAACGTTCATCTAATGCTCATCAAATGCTCATCTAACACTCAAAAGTTCATCTAACGCTCATCAAACGTTCATCTAACACTTATCAAACGTTCATCTAACGCTCAAATGCTCATCTAATGCTCAAACGTTCATCTAACATTAATCAAACGTTCATCTAACACTTATCAAACGTTCATCTAATGCTCATCAAATGCTCATCTAACACTCAAAAGTTCATCTAACGCTCAAAAGCTCATGTAACGCTCACCTAACATTCATCAAACATTCACCTAACATTCATCAAACGTTCGTCTAACGCTCAAACGTTCATCTAACGCTCATCAAACGTTCATCTAACACTTATCAAACGTTCATCTAACGCTCAAATGCTCATCTAATGCTCAAACGTTCATCTAACATTAATCAAACGTTCATCTAACGCTCAAATGTTCATCTAACACTTATCAAACGTGCATCTAACATTCATCAAACGTTCATCTAACGCTCAAATGCTCATCTAATGCTCAAACGTTCATCTAACATTCATCAAATGTTCATCTAACACTTTTCAAACGTTCATCTAACGCTCAAATGCTCATCTAATGCTCAAACGTTCATCTAACATTCATCAAATGTTCATCTAACACTTTTCAAACGTTCATCTAACGCTCAAATGCTCATCTAATGCTCAAACGTTCATCTAACATTCATCAAACGTTCATCTAATGCTCAAAAGCTCATGTAACGCTCACCTAACATTCATCAAACATTCACCTAACATTCATCAAACGTTCATCTAACGCTCAAACGCTCACCTATCATTCATCAAACGTTCATCTAACGCTCAAACGCTCATCTAACGCTCAAACATTCATCTAACGCTCATCAAACGTTCATCTAACGCTCAAACGCTCATCTAACGCTCAAACGTTCATCTAACGCTCATCAAACTTTCATCTAACGCTCAAACGTTCATCTAACACTTATCAAACGTACATCTAACGCTCAAATGCTCATCTAATGCTCAAACGTTCATCTATCATTCATCAAACGTTCATCTAACGCTCCAATGTTCATCTAACATTCATCAAACGTTCATCTAATGCTCAAACGCTCACCTATCATTCATCAAACGTTCATCTCACGCTCAAACGTTTATCTAACATTCAGCAAACGTTCAGCTTACAGTAAACTGTGATGAATAATTTTAAAGCATCATTCTGAACTGATTCATGTGCGGCTTCATGACTTTTGATTCATATTTCCATATTTGCTGACTGAATGAATCACTAACAAAAGAACTGACCGCTTTAAACTAAAACAAAACTGAGTTATCCAAACAAACTAAAATTAAATACTGAGAATAACGAAAACAAGTGGAAAAAATATCCAGTGCAATCTTCTGAAGCAGAATCACGTGAGTGAACATGTGAAGATGTCAGACCTTCCTGAAGACGAAGGGCTCCTCGTTGTAGTACGGGTTCAGGCCGTTGTTCATCACCATACGTGTGCGGAACTCTTTCCGGATGGTGTCGGTGGGAAGGCCGTACATGTCCACCTCCACATACGTGCCGATCTTCTTATCCGATAAGAACTGACCCGAGAACACCTGAGGAACGACACGGACACGAAGCGTCAGTCAGAGCGGCTGCGAGACTGATCCAGGAACAGTTCACACGACTGACTCACTTCATCATTCATTCAATGACAGAGTCATCTCAGTGATTCACAGAGTCGTGTCACACTTCTGTAGTCACCTTTATTTCTATAGTGCTTTCTACAATACTGATTGTTTCAAAGCAGCTTTACAGAGTCAAACAGGAAAATAAATGCAAGAAGACAATAACAAAGAGTCCTTTTTTGTAGTCATTTACAGGGCTTTGAACTGTTGAGTTTTTCATGCTCTTTCCCTCAGACTGTTACTACTGTACCTTTATGTCAAGTTCAGTTTGAAAATCCTAATTATCAGACACACATCCAAGTGTTTTCTAAAGTACCGAGACAGATTTAGGTAATGGCAGTTTTGTAAGCGCGAGTACAGAATTCTCAGAGAGCACCAGTGAAGATTCGATCGGTTGTTTTAACTGAAAAACAGCCGGTCATCAACACTATGTTTATTATTGTCCAAATGTAATTATTTTAGCTATTATTTTAGAAATACAGAGTATGGCTTTAATTTCGACTAGTATTATCTCTGATTTAAGGCAAAAATATTATATTGTCCTGCAATTCCTTAATTTGGTTGAAAATTACTTATATTTTGATAAATATTCAGGTCATAAATTACTCGTGGTATAGTTTCTGGTTGAAAATTACACTATATTGCGGTAAAGGTTTTGGTCATATTGCCCACCTTTAAGTAGTTTAAACGGAGCTGCTAGAAACTCAACACATAATGCTTGAGCAGCCAGAGACGACTGAGGAAAGGAACGAAAAACTCCATTTTGTTGGAGAAATAAAATACATCTGTGTTGTAAATGAGCTCTGATTGATGAATGTGTGGAGGTTCATGTGTTTACTGCAGCCAGAGTGTTTGCTTTGATGAAAACTGAGGTTCTGTTCAGTGATCTCACGTGTGTGTGTGTGTGTGTGTGTGTGTGTGTGAGTGTATGTGTGTGTGTGAGAGTGTGTGTGCGTGTGAGTGTGTGTGTGAGCGTGTGTGAGTGTATGTGTGTGAGTGAGTGTATGTGTGTATATGAGTGTGTGTGAGTGTATGAGTGTGTGTGAGTGTATGTGTGTGTGTGTGTGAGTGTGAGTGTGTGTGTGTGTGTGTGGCTGCAGGTCGCTGCTATCACTCCATCTACTGGCGTCTCAGAGAACGGGTCGAACATTCTGTCAGCGCGGCGCATGAAGTCTGGTTTCAGGAGGTACCTGTAGGAGAGAGTTGCAGGAATTACTGCAGCATCTTGAGAGAAACAAAGCTCTCTGTCGCTCGTCCACACCATCCATCTGTTCAGACTCGTTCTCTCAGAGCTGCGCCTCAAGGCCAGATATTAATTATTTTTCTGATTA
>NW_015549637.1:734793-737293 GCF_001515605.1 Sinocyclocheilus anshuiensis
ACACACACACACACACACACACACACACACACACACACACACACACACACACACACTGGGTAATAACGGGACATTAAGAGACTGTGATATTGACGCTCGTGGGCCAGTAATCCCAGACGAGTGTTTGGCCTCCGGCTGGACTCGTTCATGAGAATCTCTGTGCGTGGGTGATATTTAGCGAGCTCTCATTTGCACTAATGTTAGCGAGCGGACGCGTCGCCGCCGGCTGCAGCTAATGCGATGTGACACTGTAATTGATGAGCTGCAGCGGGAAACGGAGCGCAGTAAACACTCACCCGCATGCGCCGTTGTACTCGAACTTCCCCTGATTCAGCTGCATGCCCAGATCTGAAACACAGCCATAATGTGTCATGAATATATGCTGCATTACAGAGGGAAACAAGACCAAGATTCTTCACGTCTCTCTTAAAACACACTGACTACATGGGGGGAAAGGAATATATCTATATATATCATTCCTATGACTATTTAATTCTTAGAGTCCAGCAAATGACATGGGGAAAAAAACATAAATATATATATATATATATATATATATAGAGAGAGAGAGAGAGATACATATTTCATTCCCACAAATTCAGAAATCATTCCCACGACTATTTAATTCATTCCATCGTTTTAGTTAAATTGTAACTAATTCTTAATTTGTGGTCACAATAAATATATTTTTGTCCACATGTCATGATCCAAAACTTGACATGTATATTTTCTTCAGGAGTCTCAGCATGTTGTGGTCTGTAGATGTGTCTGGGCTTCTGTGGGGTTTATGGAGCGTCTGATTGACTCCTCAACACACACATGATCTGAGGAATCCCTCGTGACTGGAGCTCAACACACACTCAGCTTCAGCAGTGATGTACTAAAGCACAGTCGTGTTTATGAAGCGAGCAGCGCTGATCGGAGTTCAGTCTGTCGCACATGAGTGTGTTTCTGAACAGATGCTGCTCTGAACATGCGGGAACGAGCATTATTACTGGCGTCCAGAGAAACGCAACATTCACACTGATATTTTCCTGCTTCTAAATAGCTTCACATTCTAGTGAAGTGTTGAAGTTGAGCTCCAGTCATGAGTGATTCCTCAGATCACGTGTGTTGTGTCGAAAAACCCCACAGACACTGAACAGAGCGGAAGAAAACAGCTAGAAACACTTTAGCAGGCACTGAGAAGCTCGTCAGGTCAGATCTAATGTGAACTTTACACTCTCACTATCTAGTTGGATATTATATTTTCTGGCCTGAGTTGAGTGACTTCAGAACACGGCTCATCTCAGAGCAGTCGTTTCTGTGAATGCGTGTCTCTCTGTGCGTACAGTAACGGCCCCAGCGGCTCTCGGGCCCCGGGCCCCGGCTGTACCTGGAGTCTGGAAGTTCAGAGACACCATCTGGCAGCCGGCGTTCCAGAAGACAGAAGACATGTAATTGCTGGAGTCCACGCGGCCTCCTTTGGGGTAGATGCGGCTCATCTGCCGCTTGTTGTAGCTGCACGTCTGCGGCTGAGGAAAACAGAGTGTGATTTCAGCATGGTTTGAGGGCTGATGGGTAATCGTGCGCAGCTGTCAAAGGATACTTCACAAACTCAATGGCGTTCGTCTTCAGATAGCCCAAACCCACAGACTCGTTGAAGGACGACATGTTGTGATGGATGTTCCTCTCTGAAATAAAACACTCAGTTTATGAACACACAGCTGTTTACATCCACATGTTGTGTCTCACAGGACATTTACACACACCCGCAACACATGAGAAAACACACCCTATCCTGGTTAATCAGAGTTTTTGTTCAAACCAGTCTGGATTTCTGAAACTGTGTGTATTATTCTATTTTACATACTGTGTTATTTTTCTCCTTTTAAATTCATACTACATTTCCTACTGTAAAGCACTTCGTGTGAAACTGTGCTTTGCACTGACTGTGTTTGTATAATTGTAATCTGAGTTTGAATATCATTATGGGTGACTTTGTTTGACAAAGATAATGACTGATTATTTACCTCAGAACATGAAAATGAATGAAACAAGAACGTTATAACAGTTTGATTTTTATTATTTGTTTATTATTAGCTGCCTTCCCATCGGTTTCGCTATAGTTGTGAACGTGACAGTGTTTGTTGCTACAGTAAGCGCTGGACTGACCCTCGGCGACCTCGAAGCTCTGGAACTTGACGGGCTGAGCGTAGTTGACCATTGCTGACAGGTACGGGTGGATGTTGGTCGTGGCTCCTTCATACTTATACGAGGCGATGAGCTGCTGCTCGGCATCAGCATCTTCAGCCGTTTCTACACCCTGATGAAGAAACACACGCGTGACGCTCAGCAGCTTCAGCTCTGTAGATTTGCTCAGACCAATCAAACAGGAGTCGCACCTTCTTCTTGTTCTCCAGCTCCGACGCTTCGGACACGTCGGTGGCGTCCGTGATTTCAGTCGCTTCTGAGATCTCGGTGACGTCTTCATCTGGGATCTGAAACACAGAGTGATGTG
>NW_015549637.1:738464-752243 GCF_001515605.1 Sinocyclocheilus anshuiensis
CGCACACCCACACACACGCACACGCGCGCACACGCACACACACACACACACACACACATGCACACACACAATAATCAGTCATGACAATCAAACTTCAATGAAGTTTAACAAAGGACGTTAAGTGAAAAAACACGATATATTATTTAAACTCTGATGTATTTATTTATTGATCATGGTTGTACAGTATCTGTTGTACAGTAATTTATTAAAGCTGATTATAATTAAAAAAGAAAAATAGAATCATTCTACATTGATGAGAATAATTAATTTAGATCTGTTTTTTCAGTGTGACGGAAAAGAGCAAATACATCTGATGTAAATACAGACGAAGAGAAAAGACCAATCACAGTCCAGTATGCAAATATCACGATGACATCATCAGCGTCAGTAAACCAGTGCTGAATAATCAGTGGGCTGCACGACTTATATTGCGATATGACATTTTACATCGCTGCTGCAGAGACAAAAGTTCACTAAAGTGAAGCTAGTGCACATTACAATCTCAAAACACGTTCATGAGAATCAGCGTTTACTGTGAAGCGCTCTGAAAACGATCATGACTGATGATTTTGTATCATGATTTTGTAAGATCTATCACTATTTCAGCTCTTGTTTGAGCCCCATTTGTTTCTTTTAATGTTACACTCGCTTCCATTAATTTTTATCTTTATATCAACTCTGTGTAACCGGAGATATTTTCAGCTCTTTCACACAAACAGAAGTCAAAGCCTGAGCGTGTTTGGATGCACATGTACATACTCTGCTCCACTTCAGGCTTCAAGCGCTTGTTCTTGATGAGTATTTTGCGCTTGAGGTCGCTGGGCGATGGCAGCGGCTGCCCGGCTTCGATCTGAAACACAAGCACAGTCCTCCGTGAGCACAGAAACTCCTGCGTGGTGCCCGCAAACACCCATGAGAAAAGAGGAGATGCTTCACTGGACTACATTTTCCATGAAGGTCTGGATCTGTGTGCGGGGGAATAGATCACGTACTGGGAATCCCTCCAGCGGCTGCTTCAGCAACAGCTCTCCGAAGATCTCCTCGCAGTACTTGGCCATCTTATACTGCTGCGTTTTACTGCAACACACACACACACGCAGCTGTGAGCGCCGCCACAGACCAACACGAGGCTGAGAGCGTTTTACCTGCAGTGGTTCTCAAACGACAGAATGACAGGATATTCAGACGTTACAAACGCCGTGTCCTTTATGGCTTGAATTACATCCTGTTACACAAACAAGCAAACAAACAAACAAACAAACAAACAAACAAACAGACACAAGAAAAGCAGAATGTGTCAAATTACCAAAAACATCATGTATCACTGCAAAACCCTGCAATCGTGATATAGGTATTATTCCTGGAAATTCAAATAAAAATGGTTTATATATTAAATAAAGATGCCTGGAAATAAATACACAGAAGAAAGCTGCTTCAGATCACTTGATTAATTTCAAAAGATCAGATTATTCACATGAAATGAATGAATCAGTCAAAAAAACAGAAAAACAGATTCAGTTTAGACTCTGATTCTGAATGGATGAGACGCATGCAAATCAACAAAAAATTTCAAACAGCATTTGTCTCTTTTGCTACTTAAAACTAAGCGCATAAAGATCGTTGATGCATGTTCTGGGATCAGTGCGCAGCTGCAGTAGACGCAGTTTGATTTGCACTCACTTTGAACAAGATGTCGGTGCACATGGCCTTTCCATGAGTGATGATGGGCTCCTGATCCTCACCTTTACCGTCCCAGCAGTCCAGCTCCACGCACCTGACACACACACACACACACACACACACTCACACAGAGACACGCACAGACACAGACACACACAGACACAGACACAGTCACACACTCACACAGAGACACACTCACACAGAGACACACACACTCACAGAGACACGCAGACACAGACACACACAGACACAGACACACACAGACACAGACACACACAGACACAGACACAGACACAGACACAGACAGACACACACACACACTCACACAGAGACACACACACTCACAGAGACACGCACAGACACAGACACAGACACAGACACACAGAGACACACACAGACACACACCCACTAGCATTAAAGGGACGTCACGCTGAACACTGAACAGACGAGAGCAAACGTGAGCGAATGCAGCTTTCCATGCACGCTCTCTCGTGTCATGATTAATCACGGTAACGACAGTAAAGTGAGAAGCTGATGCAGGCAGATTGAGATTCAGACACAGGTGTGTCAGCGACAGGAGCGGACGCTAGTTACTTCTTTGCAGTGACGCTCAGGAGGCTGAGAGCATACCTGCATCCAGACAGCAGCACCTGTCGGTACATCTCCACCGAGGACTTCCCGCCGAACTGCCGGCCCGTCAGGTAGGTGTTGTGTGAGGAGCTGATCAAGTAATGAGCCAGCGGATGCTCCATCTCCTGACACAGATCCAGACGGTCCAGAAACACCGGCGCATTCTCGTCTGACATCAGGTAGCGGCAGAAGCCATCGCTGGACATGTGACCTGAAGACAAGATGATCAGGTGAGAGCGTGAAGCTCGTGCCGCTGATGCATCAGTTTATCATGAACTCGTTTCATCTACAGTTCCTGCAGTTTCCAGTCCAAAGCTACACTTTCTCAGACTCTGTAGATCAGGGTACATTTAAAACTTTTTGAGACCAAGTAAAGAAAATTCAAGGAATAAACCGAATTGAACCAAATACATCAATATGGTCATTAGATGTGAATGTCTTATATTAGCAACGCTTCAAAGTTTGAAAATACAAATTCCATCAGATCTCCATTACTCTGAATTCATTTAGACAAAAAATGTGAATCTCTAAACATCCTTAAATCAAGACACATTTACTTCAGAAGCAAGAACAAGATATAAAGTCTCGTTTTCAGTGTAATTAATATAAAATAAAGCAATAAGACCACAGATTCGGTTAAAATCATTTTTTTTGTATGTTGTAATAATTGGAATATTGTAACTACATGCTGTAGCTCATACAAATCCATTAAAACCAAACTCAGTCGAGTTATATGTGCAGCGTTTTATTAATGCTTGTATGATAAATGTATTTTTATAAATTTTCAATGTCATATTTTAGAATTTGGGCAATAATCTAGAAACACAAACATTTTTCCATACTCTGTTTCCTGCTTATCCTGACCTGGAAATGTCTTCAGATCCAGTGTTTCAGGAGCGCGTGCTGACGCCGCCTGACCACTAGAGGGCAGCAGATGATCAGCCATCGGTCCGGTAATTAAACACTCATCACACCCCCTCTATTTACCTTTCTTTTTCAAGTCGGCGTCTCTCTCGTACTTCTCAATGATCTGCATGACTCGTTTGGCTTCATAAAAGGGGAAGAGGATCTCGTTGAGTCGAGGGTCCCGCTGGTTCTACAGGGAAAACAAAGATCTGAAATGAGGAAGGATTCGTGCTCAGAGACGCATCTCAACGTCTTTATGAGCTCGTGAAACTACAGCCCTCGCAGAATCCACAGATGCATTTTTTACCCTTATGAGGGCAGATTTTTCCAAACCACATAAAACACAGCACATCCTCACTTCAAATAACTCGTATTGAAGCAAACGGAACGAGAACAGCATCTGATGTTAGATAACAGATGAGCATCAGGCCAGTTTACTCACATTCTGAGCTTCATTTCTGCCCTGCTAGAACATCACTAACTAGTTCACAAACAGTGCCGTGTCTGTGCGTTAAGAGAGTTTGTGTTCAGCAGACAAACAAGCGTGAGACTGGCTGCACAAGACGAGCAAATAAAGCCCAACAAACACAAGCACGACCCACGGCAACACGCTCGGATCCACATGCAGCGTGACCCACACGCGTGTGCCTGCAAACACATGAACACAAACACAGGAAGCCGACAGACATGCAGACACACACACACACAGTTAATGATGATAAAGAGCTTACTTCATTCAGAAAGCTGACTAACTGCTCTAAGGTTAAATAATCACTTTTGTCTCCGTTGCTGCAAAGAAATTGAGCAGAAAAGATTTGGTTTGGTTATAATAACATTAGAGAGAGAGAGAGAGAAAGTTAGACATCACAAAGCATCTGTACGACACCCGTCTGACGCTCTATAATCTGTTAGTCAAACACACGGGTTAATGTTGAACTGCTGAAGCCGTTAGGAGTCTGTCTCATAGTTAGTGCTCCAATGCTGGCTCTGAAGTACTAGTTAACCGCGAGGAGTGAACAGCAGCAGGTGTGATGTGGACGTACATCTTCTTGAAGAGCTCCTCGATGTCCGTGCGAGGGCAGATCTTCTGCGTCAGAGCGTAGAAGATGTCGAAGGTGAAGGCCGAATGCTCGATTTCATCATTCTGCAACACAAAACCAAATCAAGCAGGTTCAGCATGACACTTATTTAACTTCTGCAACGTGACAGGAACAGGATATTCAGCTAAAGTAGGACGAGATGTGGTTTGATCCGTGAGGGACTGATGGGACGATGGGACGCTGAACGAGGGTTTGCACAGAAATCCTGCTTTTAACCAGTCTTTGAGTCTCATTTTCCAGCTGAAAACCACGGAAAACTCAATCAATCATCTGTTTACAGTGAATCTGTCTCCAATAAAATAAGTAATTTTTTACTGCGCTGGCAGGGTATTAAAACTAAACAGTTTTTTCAATGGTTTTTAAATGTTTTAACTGGAAAATAAGTCAAAAAGTCTCATTGGTTCACATCTTGAAAAGCGACTCAATAACCTGGTTACACAGAACTACTAAAACTAAACTGAAAACTGAAAAAATAAAAGGTAATTCAACATGTCAATAAATCCTATAATTGTACATAAAACAACGAAACACTAAATACATAAAATACTAAAATATAGTACGAAATAAGTAATAAATAAAACAAATAAATATATAAAATAACACTTCTTTCATGGCACGATGACATGAGCTGAAAGTCAAAGACGTGTTTCTCTTTAAAAACACATGACTGATAATTCGCTCACAATAAGAGCAGGATCATGAATTAAGACTCTTTCTGATTTCCATAACAATATAAATGTGTAACAGTCTGACCTTCCCGCTGGGGAGACCGAGCTCCTTCAGCGCCTGGAAGATTCCCTTCTCTGTTTTACCCGAGCCGAACGTCCGTGTTATGCTGCACGAGACAAGACGAGATGATCAGATCAGATCGGTCGAAACATCAAAGAATAAAGAGAAGATCCAGAGGAATCAAACACTCACCATCGGACCGGGATTTTGCCGTTGACATTTGTTACGAAGGAGAGTCTCATCCAACTAGACAGAAAGACAGAGAAAGTTCAAGAAGACAAACATCTGATGGATCCTGCTGATTCTAGTCTGGTTAGAACAGATCTCCAACTGATCTCCAGCAGATCTCAAACAGATCTCTAACAGATCTCCAGCAGATCTCTAACTGATCTCCAGCAGATCTCTAACTGATCTTCAACAGATCTCCAACAGATCTCCAACAGATCTTGAAATGATCTCAAACTGATATGCAACTGATCTCTAACAGATTTCCAACTGATCTTCAACAGATCTCCAGCAGATCTCAAAATGATCTTGAAATGATCTCAAACTGATCTCTAACAGATTTCCAACATATCTCCAGCAGATCTCCAACTGATCTCAAACAGATCTTCAACAGATCTCTAACAGATCTCCAGCAGATCTCAAACTGATCTCTAACAGATCTCCAACTGATCTCCAACTGATCTCAAACAGATCTCCAGCAGATCTCGATTCAGGGTCTGTTTACCACTATAAACGTGCACACATAGATGTGAGTCATTCAGTAGTTTGAGCGTTGAGTCGTCTACTTACTGCTTCTTCAGACACGTCATTGGACACACGTTATTCGCCTTGAAGTTGTGAATCACTGATTTCAGGCCTTCCATCCATTTCTGCACAAAAACAAGCAATCATACATGAGAAGAGGTAAACACGTTTTGTAGTAGTTTACGATCAATGGTCAGACTGAGATTCATATTTTAATCATACAGGAGACACTTTGAATGATTCACGTCTGAAGAAGCTCACGAATCAGGGACAAATCTGACTATTAGATCAGCTACATTAACTATTATCTAGCATTAACTAACTTAAACACATGACGTGTCTGTAAATCTGTTAAGTTTTCAAACCTCAAATGACATAAACATAAAATGAAGCAGCTCATTTAAGACTCAGTTTGAGCTTGTTTGATGTGGATGAACAAAAATGACTCGTTTCACTCTGATTCAGTGTCTGATTCAATCACACAACAGAATATTACTGAATATGACAGAACATTTGGAAGAGTTAAGGTTGGTTGGCGATTCATGTGGTTTAATGAGAAACTCCTGAGGTTTGCAGTACTGATCTCTGCTGCTGCTCCATCAGCCGGTTTACACGCGTGCCGCACTGACCGGTCAAACGCGTCGCCGTGGTAACGCTCACCTTGGCCGTATCCGTGTTGTCCGTCACCATGTACATGAAGCTGAGGTTGACCAGGTCCGGCCCACTGCAGACGCAGATGATGCGACCGTCCAGATCCGCCTCGCTCTTCCCCGCCGCTTCCAGAGACGCCAGGATCTTCGGGTCCTTCAGGAACAAAAACACGCGACACGCAAACATCAACTCAACACGTTAGTACCGGTTCAGTTCATGCAGAAACACGGGATGACTTACAATAACCTTTATAACAGATCAACACGGTAAACTATAAGATGGACGTTGAAGCTGTTTGCGTGTTTACATTCCCAGACAGTCACGCTTGTGTCCGATTCATTTAAAGCCATAGTTCAGCCAAAAATGAAAATTCTGTCATCATTTATTCAAGTTCAATTCAAGTTTATTTGTATAGCACTTTTCACAATACAAATCGTTGCAAAGCAGCTTTACAGAAAATTATGTTTCTACAATATTTAGTGGTAGCTTATCAGTGGTGACTGTCAGTTAATGTACATATGGCGGAAATGTACGGAAAAATCAATTAAAGACATAATCAAACAGACGATGAACACTATTAACAGCAATTATTATATGATGCAATCACACTTATAGCAAAATTTGGTAGTTCTGTATGTTGTTTCAGGGCTGGTCAAGTTGTTATAAACCTGTATGAGTTTCTTTCTTCTGCTGAACACAAAGAAGATATTTTGAAGAATATTTTGAAGAAAGCCATTGACTTCTATAGTATGGAGAAAATATAATGGAAGTCAATGGGGACCACAAACTGTTTGGTACATTCTTCAAAATATCTTTAAAACATGAAAGAAACTCATACAGGTTTGGAACAACTTGAGTAAATTAAGACAGAATTGTCATTTTTGGACGAACTATCGCTTTAATGATGTTTAAGGAACATCAGCTCATGATGAACGATTCAACCCTGAACTGATCAGTGTGAGATTCAGCAGCGGAATAATTCAACTGAATAAAAATGACCCATATTTTCACACATCATTGGACAAAGTAGTTAACAAACATCCATCTGAATGTCTGTTTTTGTGCCAGCAGCACTGTGCTCACGGCTCGATTCCCAGAGAAACATATGAAGCGATAAACTGATCAGAGTAAACGTGTCTGCAGACGTGGCTGAACACACATCACCTCCTGCTTAACAAACAGCTGAAGCGGGTTACCATCAGGTCCTGTAAACATGAGCCGCCTCCACAAACACGTTCCTGCTGTGAACACCTGACCGCAGAAGACAAACACTGCAGCCACACACACACCAGTCAATATTTGACACAAACACTGAATGTGAAAGATAATCTCTGACTGTCAATAACACTCGAGAGCAGAAGTAAAGCAAACAGTAACGCCTCGACGGCTCTCTGTCCATCATCACGTGTCCCGTCAGCTCATGTGATGCGTCTAATGCACCTGCAGACAGAACGACTCGAAACTGTCTGAACGGTTTAATGCCTCATCTTCATCACAGTAACTGTAAATCTGACTAACAGTAACCTAACTAAACTCTTCAGCATGTGAGACTCTGTCAGCAGTGATCGATTCAAGTGTTTGTTTGGACGATTCATTTCAGTTCAAACAGGAGCATCTTTACCTTCGGCACGACTCCGGGACGGACGCTGTTGATCAGAGAACTTTCTAGAAGCTGACCTTCCTGCGAGAGAGACAAATACTGCGATTAGGACAGTTCAAAGCAGAATCACAGTTCATGATCGCTGACTGATGAGCCTGATTTCATTCATTTATAAAGGTGAATATGAATAATAATCAAGCCAAAGTTCTGCTGATGAGACGTTTTTCTTTCAGAAACAGAAACTGAATGTCAGTGACTGACTATACATAAAACACACACACACACACACTCACTCACACACACACACACACACACATCACACTGGCTCACGCTCACTCGCTCACTCTCACACTCACTCTCACTCTCACACTCACTCTCACTCTCACACTCACTCTCACCCTCACTCTCACCCTCACACACACACTCTCACACACACTCTCACACACTCACACTCTCACTCACACTGGCTCACGCTCACTCGCTCACTCTCACACTCACTCTCACTCTCACACTCACTCTCACTCTCACACTCACTCTCACCCTCACTCTCACCCTCACACACACACTCTCACACACACTCTCACACACTCACACTCTCACTCACACTGGCTCACGCTCACTCGCTCACTCTCACACTCACTCTCACTCTCACACTCACTCTCACTCTCACACTCACTCTCACCCTCACTCTCACCCTCACACACACACTCTCACACACTCACACTCTCACTCACTCTCACTCTCACACACACTCTCACTCTCACACTCTCACACACACTCTCACTCTCACACTCACACACACACACACACACTCTCACACACACACACACAGTGCTTTATAATATTTGAAAACACAGACACAATCATCAAACGTTGAACTGAATAAGAATTTCACACGGTTATAATTTAAGTTTTCAAACACATTCTATGATGACAGCGAAGGGAAGATCAGAGCCGTAAACGCTGAGATGTGTGTGATGTGCGTCTGCATCGGCTGCATCCATGAAAATAAATCACACCTTTCCGTCACTTTTCCACGTGAGAAAGAAGCCAAACTCGTCGACTTTGAAATGGCAGCTGGGCTCAAAGACGAAGGGATCCTGAAAAACACAGTGGAGGATGAACGGCGTTACTGACGACAGACACACACCGTTAAAACGGGAACATTTCCGAGAATGCACACGCTGACCGACATCACCTGCTCTTACTGCAGAATCAGGCCTCATGTGCGTCTGAAGAGTGTGACGTCTAAAAACAGATCTTAACACAGCAGGAGCCGCGTCTGAAGAAATATAACACACACCGGAGAGACGGAGACTCCGCTAGTGTTTACTAAAACTGATTTTCTTACAGAGTCTTACAGTCTGGAGTCGACACCAGCTGCTGAAAGTCAGTCTGCAGATTCAGAAAACATAATGTAGCATATTCCAGGTAACAAAATTAGGTCATAAAAATGTTATGGGAACATTGTTTTGAAATGTTTCTGAAAAGTTTTCTTGTCGAGATTATTTAAAGGTTACAAAAATATTTCTTGCAACGTTTACTAACTCTATTTTCACCCACATTTTAGAAGCCTGAGCATTTAAAGCGGCAAATGGCAAAACTCGTTGATAAAAAACACCGCTTTCATGCGTTGAGGTAGACGCTAGTACAGTTATCGTTATAGTCACTGTAGTTATGCTTCATCTGGAGTATGACAGCTGGTTTTAATCTGTAACCATTTACTGTGATGCAGTAAAACCTGATCAGATTTTAAAGTCAAGTTTATGTCAATATTTTGGCTTTCAGAATCACGATTCATCCATACAGTTAATTGACTCCTGATTCCTGACGCCACAGAATCGACTCTGATTGAGCAAAAACACATGAACGCGTCGTTCCCGAGTTTGGCAGTAAAAATCTTAAAGTCCACATAAAAGCGTCGTGATTTGAGCGAACACCCGCGGGCTCAGCTAATGAGTTCACTGTGAACGCCCTCCAACAATCGGACGGAGCCAAGATGGCCGCCAGCAGCACAGTTTCACCGTCTGTTGTTCTGTAGGATCTGGCTGAACCGTAACTGCTCTCCATGAGACTCCCTCTTATTCACAAACTAGTTCCTGTGCAATACATCTGCCGCATTAATCAAGACACTGCAGGGCCGTTCAGTTAACGAGAGCATGCGACGGCAAACAGATGAGCGATGAGTCGCACGAACAGCGGAGTTACCCAGAATCCCTCTGATGAGTTTCTGTGGATGTTTACGTGCAGCTTGCAGAGCCATTTCAGCTCCTGCAAGAGCCTGATTGAGTTACACAAGAGCAGGGAGTGTGTGTGTGTGTGTGAGAGAGAGAGAGAGAGATAGTGTGTGTGTATGTGCGTGTGTGTGTGTGTGTGTGTGTGTGTGTGTGTGTGTGTGTGTGTGTGTGTGTGTGTGTGTGTGTGTGTGTGTGTGTGAGCGTGTGTGTGTGTGTATTCAGTGGGGACCTAAATTGAGGTCCCCACTGGTAAACAAGCTAATAAATCACACAGAATGAAGTTTTTTGAAAATCTAAAAATGCAGAAAGTTTCCTGTGAGGGGTAGGTTTAGGGGTAGGGTTGGTGTAGGGCAATAGAAAATACGGTTTGTACAGTATAAAAACCATTACGCCTATGGAGAGTCCCCACAAGGATAGCAAACCAGACATGTGTGTGTGTGTGTGTGTGTGAGAGAGAGAGTGTGTGTGTGTGTGTGTGAGTGTGTGAGAGTGTGAGTGTGAGTGTGTTTACCTCATCGAATCGGTCAAACACAGCTCCTTCCTGCAGGAAGTCAGGAACGTGTTTCTGCCAGTTGAACTCGTATGATTTGGTCATGACTGCTCACAGACCTGAAACACACACACACACACACACACACACATGATGGAAACACAACCACATCTCTGTCTTTACAGATATTCAGACTTAATAAATTAATAATTCTCTAGTGACATGAACACATGTAGCAGCGGACAGCAGCTTCCTGCCAGACACTGAATGTTATAAATAAACCGCTGATATGCCACAGAGCTTATAAATATTCTATCAGCTCATTAATATTCACGAGATGTGCTGCATATTCAAACATATTAAACAGAAGCAGTTTGGAAATCATGATCATGACGTGATGTGCGTCAAATTGTGATTACAGTCTGATTACAGCAGAGGATGATGGGAAATATTAAGCGCAGCACAGCCGTAATTCATAAACTGGTTAAATAAATCGCATTTACTGGTGAGATTCATCGCTGCTCCTCATCAAAACGAACCGAAGAGTTTCAAACTAATGACATGTTCTGCATTGATGTTCATCTCACAGTCAAATAATGCAGCGAATAGTTGAACATCTCTAACTACTACTACTGACTACTAGTCAGGAACCCAAACTATTCTGGTTCAAGTTGATGCGGTCACCGATCAGCCGTGAAGCGCAGCACGTTCTAACACGCGAGTTAGTGGAGCAGCTGATGCGGAGATAATTATCCATCCCTGAAAGGCAGCGCAATCCCCTGTTACCGCCGGTTTAAAACGGCAGCGAGGGTAATTACCCAAAGGCCCCTGCTTCATAAGCACGCTCAAATTAATGAGTGACGCAGCCACAATGCAGAGGACATGCGGCGCAGGAGCTGCGGAAAACCTGGAAGATGATGACACCTGTCAATCAAACACATCAAAGATCAGATCATATCAGCTTCAACTTCAATCTAACTCATCATGTGTCTGAGTGTGTGTGTGTGAGTGAGTGAGTGTGTGTGTGTGTGTATGTGTGTACATACGTACAAGTATACACTTCAAAGAAAATGCTGTGCATCAAAACATGGTTAAATATTTGGTGAAATCTTACATTGAATAAATAACTTTAATATTCATCTTTCAGTTCATTTAATAATTTACTTTTTTATAAGTTTTTATATCAACTTACGGTTCCACTCCAGTGTGTTGTTATAGACATTTAAATTGTGTCTGTAATAACTTTTGTCATAACGTTTAATTAAATCAATTACACCGATCACATTAAAGAGCCACAAATACACATTCATTGATTGAATTTAGTAATAAAACTGACAGAATTTGAAAACCGAGACTGTTTCATATCAAAAGTAGCAAAGCTTTATAACAAACTTTAGGTGGGAGATTCATTACAAATAATGTTTAGTGAAGATTTATTCGTGCATCAACTGAAAACATTATAGACTAATAATAATAATAATTAATAATCATTCTGGCAACAGCTAAAACTGCGCATTAATGCCCGTCTGAACTGCTGCATCATTGGTTTTATCCCTTTTGATTAATGTTTGTCTGCATGTTCATTTCAGAGCTGATGGAGGTGAAAGAGGAACCTCAGTATCAGAGAAGCGGACATGAATCTTTAAATGGCTCACAGACGGTAAAGAGTTTGTCACGAAACAGAAGATCTAAATCCTCTCTCACCTGCCCTCAATGTGGAAAGAGTTTCACGCAAACGAGTCACCTCAAGGCTCACATAAGGACTCACACCGGAGAGAAGCCGTTCACCTGCCATCAGTGTGGAAAGAGCTTCACACAGAAAGGAAACCTTAAGGATCACGTACGGATTCACACCGGAGAGAAACCCTTCACGTGCCATCAGTGCGGGATGAGCTTCACCTATAAAAGAAGCCTGAGTGATCACATAGGCATTCACACCGGAGCGAGTCCGTTCACCTGCCCGCAGTGTGGGAACAGATTCACTCATAAAAGTGACCTGAAGAGACACGGAAGGATTCACACCGGAGAGCGGCCTCACACCTGTCACCGGTGTCCAAAGAGCTTCACTCGGAAAGAGCATCTGAAGACGCACACAAGGATCCACACCCAAGAAAACCCTTACATCTGCTCTCAGTGTGGAAGGACCTTCAAACATCTGAGTAACATAACAAGACATATGACAGTCCATACAGAGATAAAACTGCACCACTGATCACAGAAGGTCTCATTTCATCTAAAATCTAAATACAGCGAGTGCATTTTTTATTTTTTTATATATCACTAACTTTATTTTTAGAAATCATATCTAGCAGTCTGTGATTGAGAGAGAGACACAGGACAAGAGATTTTTATATACTAAACATCTTTTTGCATGTTATATTAAAATTTTAACATCGGATATCAGATGCTCGGATCGTGAGGAATCAATTGTCATTGATATTTTGACATAAGAGTTTAATGTATTCTAACAACAGAACATCCTTCTCACTGCAAAAAGCATTTAGTATTGTTCTGTCGATGTACTTTAATTTGCATATCCCATCATCAGTAGATTATTTTGTGTATACTGTAAATACTGTGTACAGTATGTATTATGTGTATACTGTGTTCAGTATTCTGTGTATTGTGTGTATTGTATGCAGCCTGACTGCACTGCGGTGTGGATAGTTCATGCACACACAGATTTTTACACACTGTAGCACAATACATTGATCTGATTTGATTACAGATCTGCCTGCTCTCTTATATATAAGAAACATATTTCAAATTGGCAAATGTGTATTTTATTTTGCCAATTCATTTTGTTATTTTGATAAGGTAAATGACATGATTTTGCTTCTGTATTGAATACAAAATGTGCTTAACACAATGACATAAATCAACAAGAAACTGACAAAGAGGGCACATAGCAGACACATCAGAACCCAATTAAATCCAGACTTACAAATGTGAGTGAGTGAGTGTGTGTGTGTGTGTGTGTGTGTGTGTGTGTGTGTGTGTGTGTGT
>NW_015549637.1:752580-763731 GCF_001515605.1 Sinocyclocheilus anshuiensis
CTCTCTCACACACACACACACACACACTCACACTCTCTCTCACACACACACACACACACACACACACTCCATGTCAAACAGAAACAGTGAGACAGCAGGAAGGCGTTGCAGGCCAGACTCAAACCCTCACAGCAGCTCAAGAAACTTCTGCATCTCACTCAGAAGAGACGCGCGTCCGATCAGCGTTGGACGATCTGCTCAGAGATGTTTACATGTGAGCGCAGAAGGTCAAAGGTCACTGCAATACTGATATTGATCACTGATATACTCTCTGTCATTCATGATCAGCCAAACAAGGATTAATTCATTCTGTCATCATTTACTCATCATTCAAACATGACTTTCTTTCTTCTGGGGAACAAAAGAAGATATTTTGAAGAACATCAGGAGCCAAACCATATCAGACCCCACCGTCACTATATGGACAAAAAACACATTTCTCAGAATATCTTCTTTAGTGTTCAACAGAAGGAAGGCTTGAAGGTGAGTAAGTGATGACAGAATGATCATGTTCATTTGTATTTAGCTTGAATGACAGATGACAAGATGAGCCCTGATAATCTCACAATAAACACAAGCATTAGCAGAAGACTTTCTTTATTTTCTTTGGCTTTTAATGAACTGAAGATTAATTTGATCCACATTAATCCTGCTGTTTATCGTCTGTGGCTTGTTTTGTTTATTAATGTTGCTATATTTTTATTCCTCTCAGCTCTCTGTCGTCTGAAACGGTGCTTTATAAATAAACTGACATTGAGTTCCTAAACCTGTTGAAGATGATAAACTAGTTCTGCTGTCCATTATGTCTTCCGGTTACCCACCCAGATCTGCTGTAACTAGTCTCTGCGTTTGGAAGCAAAGATGAAGTTCTCAAGGTGAATGCATACCTTGACTCTAGGGGTCTAACAACTAAAAATCAAGAATCTTGGTATGATTCGGGAGACAGACCTTAGTTTCAGTAGTCATGTCAAAGCAGTAACTAAATCAGCATACTATCATCTCAAAAACATTGCAAGAATTAGATGTTTTGTTTCCAGTCAAGACTTGGAGAAACTTGTTCATGCCTTTATCACCAGCAGGGTGGACTATTGTAATGGTCTCCTCACCGGCCTTCACAAGAAGACCATTAGACAGCTGCAGCTCATCCAGAATGCTGCTGCCAGGATTCTGACCAGAACCAGAAAATCTGAGCATATCACACCAGTCCTCAGGTCCTTACACTGGCTTCCAGTTACATTTAGGATTGATTTTAAAGTACTTTTACTCGTTTATAAATCACTCAATGGCCTAGGACCTAAATACATAGCAGATATGTTCACTGAATATAAACCTAACAGACCACTCTGATCATTAGGATCAAGTCAGTTAGAAATACCAAGGGTTCACACAAAACAAGGGGAGTCCGCTTTTAGTTATTATGCCGCCCGCAGTTGGAATCAGCTTCCAGAAGAGATCAGATGTGCTAAAACATTAGTCACATTTAAATGCAGACTCAAAACTCATCTGTTTAGCTGTGCATTTATTGAATGAGCACTGTGCTACGTCCGAACTGATTGCGCTGTATTTTATGTATAATAATTTTCTGTTTTTAACTGTCTTAAATTCATTTTAAATCAATTTTTAAGTCATTTTCAGAGTTTTTAAATTCCTTGTTTTATTTTTTTATGATTATTTTACTTTCTTTTATGTAAAGCACTGTGAATTACCATTGTGTACGAAATGTGCTAAACTTGCCTTGCCTCTGTAGGAGCAGCTGACGCTGTGCAATTAAACATCAGCTTAATTATGAGCACACACCATCAAACCAGGCGAGAGCATCAGAAGATGGACGTCTGGCTGGCAGCGGATTAGCAGCAGATCCGCATTTGACCAAACATGGAGAAAACTCAGCTAACCAGCCGTCAGCGAGCGGGAGACCAGCGAGAGTCCGGCAGCATCGCGCCGCAGGCTAATAATAGCGTCTGAAGGCCGTTTCCGGCCCAGGAACGACCTCCATAATTCCCTGCTGTTATCTCTGCCCAAATATGTACCTAACAGGAGAAGCAAATTAGGGATTCTGTCCTCCAAAGGCCAGCAGATAAGGCAAGAGAGGACAAAGAGGGAATATTTTGCAGAGCCACAGAAATAGAACACTGCCTTTTACAGAAAGAGCGAGGATCGTGGGTAAATAACTCAGAGCAGCTGCACTTATATGGCACAGTCATTCCCGTTTATCTGAAGAGATGATATAAGAGCGTCTAACGCATGGATTCTGGCGCTCGAGGTCGTTTCTTCTGCTCTCATCAACACGGCTCATACAGATGTCGCCGGCGGTGACGGCGCTCATCTCCATGGCAACACTCTTCCCGGGATAGGCCTGGTTCAGCCCGCGGCGCTCCGAACGGGAGTATTTATAGAGCCGGATTCACCGGAGGCCTCGTCTTCCCAGAAGAGCTTCTCAACCTAAACAAAAGCAATCTCCAAAGACCAGCAATTAACCTTCATTTGCAGGCGGCGGCTAAACATGAGCTCTGCTCACACGCTAAGACTGCCACCGTGTCGATCTGCAGAGTTTAAAACCACATCTGCACAAATCAAATTAATACCACAAACCCATACCATCTCAAGATAAATCAGGTCTCTTAAATTCTTTTATTAATTGAACAGGCTGCGGCTCACAGAACTAAACAGGGCATCTGCGAGTTTAAATACTGCAATACTTACATTTATATTGAAACTGAATACACATATATTGAAATACACATGGAGCAGAGATCCGTCGATATGATCATGTATTTAAAGAAAGGTTGTATGAATAATGTTCAGAGAGAAAATACAAGAGATTACACTGATTTAAATGCCAGATACTGTTTACTGTGTGACCAAAATACCAACAGCAGCCTGGAAAAAAGGAGAGAACTGTTCATCATAAACAAGCCTGAAATACAGCAGGACTCGTATTTGAAATGTCTCTGCTTCACTGCTTACAAATGCATAAAATGTGCATCTTACAACCATCTGCAACATATTATAATATAAAACCATAACGTAAACAGTCGGTTCATCACAGGTGCATCTTTAACGGCTCTAACACCTAACGAGCAGCACTCATGTTTATTAACTCAATCATTGCCTTTTGAAGTTTAATAATAATCACTTATCTGTGTGATCAAACCAAATGTAAGACGTTAAGAAACCCCACACACTGTCTGTCACATGACCTCATTACATCACATGACTCATCAAGGCATCTTCCTGGTTATTACATATTTTCAGTACACTTTTGTCAGAATACTTTTATCAGTCTGATCAAATAACAAGTCGAGAAAGAGAATCACTTCCGGTTCACTGATCACACTGGAAATGGAAGGTTGAGCGCATTGCATTGTGGGATAGTGTTCTGCTGTAAACCGTATGCTACTCTACGCTTGCTGTGCAGAGGATACACACTATATACTGTAGTATGCAGAAATGAGTATGTGACACAGGCATCCCCTACATAGTGAGCACTCGATTCAGACGCACCATAAAACACTCATTTATTTAAAATGTAAAATTAAAAGGGCAATTTTCTTAAAAATCATCATTCTCTCATCATTTACTCTCCATCATGTCATTCAAACCTGTACGACTTATTTCAGTGAAACACAAAAGGCTTTTTGTCCATATAATGAAAGTCACTGGGGTCTGATATAAGCAATATCTTCTTTTGAGCTCCAGAGAACAAGCTCAGGTCTGAAGGACACGAGTGAGAGTAAACGGTGCTGATTTTAGGGTGAACTGTTGCTTTAATGAACAGCGCTGGCGTCTGATTGGCTGCAGATCCTGACAGAAGACAGACATGCTGATAAAGCACATAACGCACTAATGCCTCACGTCTGATGATCAGACGCCGCTCATTACCGTCTCGTTTAATTGAGTTAATTCAGTCTTACCAGGCCGAGGCTGAAGGTGAAGAGCAGGCAAACAGATGGGCTGAGGACAGCAGTCACTTTCTGGAAAACAGGAAGACACAAGCTGTTAAAACAGTGCGGAGAGAACAGGTGTGCTGTGCTGCGGTCACATGACCAACACCTGCAAACACATGTTTCATTCAGAGCTGCATCTAGCTTGTCGAGTCACACGTGTTTCTATAGCGCTTTATACAATAGAGATCTACAATACACTTTCACAGAAATAAACAGGAAAGCAACAGAATCAGTGAAGCAAACTTCATCAAATATGAAGCAAAGTCAATTTCACTGATGACACAATGACACTGATCATGACAGAGCTAATTAACATATGACCCGCCCACACCGTGTGAA
Organism: Sinocyclocheilus anshuiensis; assembly: GCF_001515605.1. NCBI lineage: Eukaryota > Metazoa > Chordata > Actinopteri > Cypriniformes > Cyprinidae > Sinocyclocheilus > Sinocyclocheilus anshuiensis. The sequence goes on from NW_015549637.1 coordinate 756,867, forward strand.
TGACACTGATCATGACAGAGCTCATTAACATATGACCCGCCCACACCATGTGAATGACACCGATCATGACAACTCATTAACATATGACCCGCCCACACCGTGTGAACGACACCGATCATGACAGAGCTCATTAACATATGACCCGCCCAGACCGTGTGAATGACACTGATCATAACAGAGCTCATTAACTTATGACCCGCCCACACCGTGTGAATGACACCGATCATAACAGAGCTCATTAACATATGACCCGCCCACACCGTGTGAACGACACCGATCATGTCAGAGCTCATTAACATATGACCCGCCTACATCATGTGAAATACATCATAAAGCTGAAAAATATGTTCATAAAAACAGTCAGAGAGAAAATATAAAACTAAACTATGGCTAGCATCGTGAACCCCCAACATAAAAATCATATAAAAATATATTGTAACGTACGACTGGTTAAAGTGCGATATTTACATTAAATGTTCTGAAGCGGAAGCCAATCTCCTCTGTATTATCAGTCTGTGGAAGATTAAAATAAAGCATTATAAAACACAAATGATCCAGTTAAATCTCCTGAGAAAGCCCTCTGTTCTGTTCGTTCAGTCTGGCAAATCCACGTAATGAGTGCGGTTTATTTTTAGACTTTAAGCGGCATTATTTCAGGTAACATCAGATGAGGCGACAAATATTCTCTTGATTAAAGCAGCCGATAATCCCACAGCGGCGGGGGAACATCAATCTGTTCACAGCCACAGCGGGAACACACACACACACCTTCAACACACCAGCATCACGCGGAGAAACACCAGCCAGAGGAACGAGCACGAGATCCACGACAGCAGATTCCAGATCAGCTCCTGAATAATCAATGGAGATCCAGCCACTGAGAACTTCACTGAGCTCCTGAAGGAACCGCAGCGCGACCTTCACCATGAGTCACTCTCCGAGAACAATCAGGAGCTGAATCATCTGAACCATCACAATCACAGTCGCACTGCATCATGGGAAACGGCCGTGTGTCCCATCAAACTCTACCGTATTTCAGCACATTCTGAGGAATCTGATCAGATCAGACAGATGAAGCACGGACAGGCTGAACCTCAACTAAACCACACAAGATAAAAGAAAACCCCACATGAAAGACACCTGATGTTCAATCTGCTACACTGTTTATATTGTCACAAAAAGTAACTATATTCTCGTCCAGCTCTAATCTGCTACATGCAACTATAATGCATGAAGATACTACGATATTATACACAGTAACAACATGATTTTCAGTGAAGCTGCTTTGAAACATAATTGAAATATAATTGGCTTGACTGTTCCACTCGGACTCTTCCCATAATGCTGTGCTTCTAGTAGGTGCAGACTGCAGTATGCTGGGATATGAATTCTGTTTACTATTATCTCTTTTAGCTTCTTTCTTTGTTTGCATCACTGAATTACTATTTTCTTGTCTATAAGTGTAAAGCTGCTGTAAAACCTGTACTGTATAAAGCACTATAGAAATGAAGGTGATTGACCCTTGATCACCTGACGCAGTCACATGACCAATGAAACAGATGATTACATACTAGTGAATTAACAAGCCTTCAGAAGTCACGTTCTGAGCTCTAGCACAAAGGTCGACGGGTTAATTGGAAGTGCTCCCAGCAGTGCCGTGACTGAACGTTTTTCACAGGGGGCTGCAATTAGAAAGAGCAGTAATAGCTCCGGCTTCGCTCTGTTCGCCGCTATTTTTAGCCGAAGCTCGTCATCCAGGAACCCTGATGCTTCAGCTGGCTGTTCTACAGAGACGCTCGCAGGAACACGGCATGCTGGGAGATCTCGGGCCGGCGGGGGGGCGCAGTAATCGCTTCAGGACGCACTAATTCACTCCGTCCAGTCATTAATAGTAACAATGACTGAAACACACTCAAGATCCAGACATAACACAGATGTCAAGATCCAAGTCCGATTCTCAAGCTCTCAATATCCATTCACTTGGAAACATTTAAGGAAAACGAAATCTCAACTAAAGTGCTGAACTATACAGAGAACTCGGTCAGTTCATACATCACTATTGTATTAAAGTTTGAAATTAACAAACTATTACGCTCAGCTTCATATATAATAATCAACACGCAAATCAAATGTCCAAATGTGGCCCTGCAGCACAAAAGCAGTCTTAAGTCGCTGGGGTATATTTGTAGCAATAGCCAACAATACATTGTATGGGTCAAAATTATACATTTTTCTTTTATGCCAAAAATCATTAGGATATAGACTTGTGCCGGTATTCGGTAATGCGATATATCACGGTAATGAATATGCACAATATTGTTATCGTGGGCACTTCTAAATACCGTGAATAATTATATATTACAAATTATTCAGAATTTTGAATGCATTTTAAGAATACTTTTCCCATCAACTGGTCAAAATGCACAACACTGCTGTATGCTGCGTGAAAGACGCGTGCGCACTCTGATGTAAACAAGCACGGACGAGAAGCACATGGCGGAACATGTGAGAGACGCTCTGGATGAACGCGCACTTTCACTCTCTGACAGCAGATGGCGCTAAACTGCAGAAATAATAATAATAATAATAATAATAATAATTCATTTAAATGCAGCCGTTACCCCGTGTAAAACTTTTAACTTTATACATTTTTCTGTATTGCTTTATTGCATTTAAATGTTCAGTTATTTTTGTTATAAGAAAAAAGTTATTAAACCTGTTATACTGTATTATGACAGCACTTTTTTTAAAACAAAATTTCAATATCGTGATAATACCGTATACTGTGATAAAAGCATTAGCAATTAATCGCAACATGAAAATTTGACACCGGCATATCCTTATCAGGATATTAAGTAAAGATCATGTTCCATGAAGATATTATGTAAATGTCCTACCGTAAATATATCAAAACTTAATATTTGATTAGTAATATGCATTGCTAAGAACTTCATTTGAACAACTTTAAAGATGATTTTCTCAATATTTAGATTTTTTTGCACCCTCAGATTCCAGATTTTCAAATAGTTGTATCTCAGACAAATATTGTCCGATCCTAACAAACCATACATCAATGGAAATATTATTTATGCAGCTTTCAGATGATGCATAAACCTCAATTTCATAAAACTGACCCTTATGACTGGAGGTAAATGTGACATTATTGATCTCTAGCTGTTTTATGGCGGTTGAATCAGTGATTGATGGATTCATGATTGATTTCATGCTGATTTGATTTTCTGCTGGAACTAGCAGTAAAGAGATGATCGCTCCACTGCAGCCATCTGTGCTAGTGTTCATGTCGTTAACGAAAACTGTGACGAAAAATGTTCATTGACCAGCTTTTTTCCCATGACTAAGACGAGACGATGACGAGACGACAGTAAGGTCAATAAATGATAACTGTGACTAGATCAACATGCAATATCGTTGATGATAAAAGACGAGACTAAAATGTATTTAAAAAAATAAAAACTATACCAAAATGTATTTTAATTTTCGTTGAAAAAAAGAAGACAAAATATTATTGGACTGTTGTACACGCCTCTACACGAGCTTTCATGTGTGCGGTTGCCAGATACCAAGAGTTCAAATCCCCCAATCAGAGCTTCTCTGTTAAAATCATACATTTTCTGCCCGGTGTTTTGTTTATTTTTTGCAATCTGGCAACCATGTCCAAATTGCTTGTTTTTGCCAGTTTTCATAATGTAGGCAGAGAGAGTGCATATCTAAGTCTTTGATATTAATTTATATATTAAATATAGCCTGTACTAAATCAGTACACTAGATGAGGTCAAATAAAGTCCACATTCTGTTGATTTGTGCTTATTGGTGGAAGTGCAATACCTGAAATGGAAAAATACATTTCTCAAATGACAACAATCTTATAGATTATAATTTAAAATAAACATAATTTTTATCAGTTTAACTATTATACAGCATAATGAAAATGTGACGAAAAGTCTTCACTGACTAATGCTCAGACATTTAGTCGACTAAAACTTGACTAAACACAAGCAGGACGAGCTTGACTAAATATGATAATAACTAAAAAATACACCTGCCGCAGAACTAAGACTAAGACTAAATAAAAAATGGCTGACAAAATTAACACTAGTGTCAGCACACATTAAAGAGCAGCAAAGCCACATTCAGTGACTGTATTTTGTGATAAAACGGTCAGAATTTAAAAGCTGAGACTTTGTTTGATAACTAACCAAGCACAACGATTATTGTGATTACTGGATGGCAGGAGCTACAAATAAAGTTTAGTGAAGTTTTGTTCACGCATCGACTGAAAACAGCACAGATTAAAATCTGAGATTGGGATTGAGGTATCAGTATCGGCTCATCAAAATAACAATTAAAATCAGGAAATATCATACTAGATACAAGTATCCTAGTGCTCAAGTATGAGAATGAAGATTATGGCAAGACACTGTAGAAGCGTTAGTGTAAACTACTCCTTCAGCTCAGGACAGAGCGATAGTTTGAGAACATTGCTAAATTAATGAAAGTTAGATAAACTGACGACCTTTGTGCCACTAACACAGCAGGTTTAAGTGTGATTGGTTAGCAGTAAAACTGTGGTCAGGCTGTGAACTACTGCTAGTCACCAGCTGCAGCTTTGACCTAAACCAGCCTGAAAGCAGGAACCATCTGCTGATCGAAGATCCTAAAACAACACTGTTTAAATGAAACTCAATAAAGTTAATAAAGCGTCGGAGTGTGAGACATGCTGAAGAAAGAGGAATCAAGCACAAACTCACCGGTGGTGCAGAAAGTGATTTAAGGGGCGAGCGACATCTCGGATCCTGTGAAGAAACACAGAGAGAGAGAGAGAGACGAATGAAGCCAAAACACACTGAATGTGTGAAGACAGAGCGCCAGCAGTCAGTCGACCCGAAGCAAACACACGTGCACAATAACAATAACAGCCAGAAGCCTGCGACTCATTGTGTTCGCATCTGACTAATTCAAAAATAATAGTGCATCTTCCCAACAGCACACAGACGGACGCACGAGCGCAAGAAAACCACAACACAACGCAGGAAAAACACTTCTGTCTGAAAGTCGTGTGACACACCTGTGAAAGAGGAGCTTCTGATTAAACTCAGGGATGCAAATATCTGCGGCTCACACTGAAAGCGGCTAACTACTTTCGCTCTGGCTGATAACGGACATGACGGCTGATAATAGGAAAATTGTAGTAAAATCAGACATCTGAGATGGCGGGTGTGCTTCTGAACGCTGCTGTAGACAAAGACTGAGCACTGAAACACGATAAAGCATAGCCCTCCATGAGATGACATGATGAACACCAACACATGCACACAAGAGTCACAAATCAACCTGTCATTTCAGGAAAGAGCTAACAATGTCTCGATGAACCATCAGTGATTCAAACCACACAAAAACAGCAAAACATGACACTGCGACGTTACACCGAGTTCAGAGCATTTCTGAAGTCCCTTAAAGCTGTTTGAACAAGCACCTGTGAACCTGACCAGCCTCAAACACATTCACAGCACCTGTTCGATTTCACATTCACCAGCCAAAGATCTGAAGATCCACTGCAAAACCTGAAAGAAGCTCGCTGTACCTTCCTCACGCAGCACAGTGTTTATGACTGAGTAAACACCCATTCACCTGCACAGGTGTGACGCGCACAGACGCTCTGACAGCTTTACATGATGAACACACACCTGTGATCAGAACCTGTCACTTTAAACAGGACACACATGAAAGCTTCACAGATCTCCAGACTCCTCTGTCAGGCTGATCAGACTTGATTTCAGTGCCCGCAGTTCTGCTTTTACTCTGTTTTGACATTATTGGTCAAATTTTATATCAAGGCAGTAAATATAAATGCCAAAATGTGGTTGTAAATCTGATTCAAGGCACAAAAGTTACGTTGTAAAATATAAAGAAATTAAAACCTCTTTCAGATGTTGCATTTTGAATATAGGTATATTTTGAAAACAACACATATTCAAAAACAACAACACTGATATCTAATGTATCTTTTTTTAAGGTCATTTAAGAAGGAAACATGATAGATCACCACAAACACACATATGTTGACTACATGCAGGGTCAGAATGTGCCAGATATTGATTGTGAAATCTGAATATCTGCAGTTATGAAATCTTGTGCAATGTTACACACACTGTATGTTTTCATGATGCAGGTGGAAATGCCTCAGAAAATTCTTTCAAGGGACAAACGTCCCTGATAACAGACGTTTATTTCTGACACCGTTCACACTGAATTAGACGGACGAGATCTGATCACACACTCTATACACCTGCATACAGATATAATCCTGCGTTCTGCAGTAAATGCACACATGCACACACCACAGGCCCTGCATGCTTCAGATCTCAGATTCATTCAGTATGCATTACGTAATTTTCAGTATTAGCGGCAGAGTGGAGCTGGACTGAGAAAAAACATTCGCGAACACACGGAAGCAGCGCTGCATTTCCACCGACCTCTCAACGAGCAACTGAACGTTAGTTGTGCACACACGCATCCTTACCGTTCACATGACGAGCGATGCTGGAGAACCGCGCGTGCAGATCCGGGACAGCGGCGGTGGCCAGCTAATGTTAGCCCGAGAGCTAAGAGCCCGTTCACTTTGATTCTGCTCTCTCTCACACACACACACACACGCGCGCGCGCCCTTCCCTACAGCTTAATAACGGCTTACCGTCAGCGAACGCCCGCGACATTCCCGGGAAAACACAGAATTCCCAGCGCGGCCAAACGGGCGGATGATGGTGGATCTTCCTCAGCGTCATACATGCAGCCCTTCACCACCGCTGCAGTCACACACACACACACACACACACACACACTCTCT
>NW_015549637.1:763876-774035 GCF_001515605.1 Sinocyclocheilus anshuiensis
ATCTCTAAATTATAATGAGTCAATGAGGCAAATTTATGAAAATTTGTAGATGATCTGTAGATGAATGTATTTAAATTCCAATAATTAGAACAAATAAAGCACTCTCAAAATATTGCCCTAAGATTTACTCATTCATTCACTCACTCACTCACTCACTCACTCACTCTCTCTCTCTTACACACACACACACACATACACACACTCTCTCACATTTTAACAATTTATTTAATTCTATAATTTAATTTACAGGGACATAAATATTATAGATGCAGTTAAATACATGTACAAAATCATGGACCAATGGCATGCAACAGGTCTTCACAATATTAAGCATATCACTCAGTTGTTATGGGTATAAATAACAGCGTCTCTGCCATATATGACGACTGCCTATGATAGAGGACAAAGCACAGTACTTTGCTAGACGTTTAGCCCAAGTTGTTGAAGCCCTCTTACAACCAGCCTGTGTGTGTGTCCTGAGCTACCAAATATGAAAACAAGTAATCGGCCTCTATAACCTGTCTCTGAAATGGTATTTAGGAGTGGTTGATATTTAATGACTTTAGTCATGAAAGCTTCCTCCATACTAGAGTCAAAGGTGCATGCAACCTCCAAAACAAACATCTCTCTACACTCCTCATTAATCACAGCAACATCTGGTGTATTAGCAGACAGGCATGAAAAGATTTCAGAGTTACTACTACAATACTGAAACATAGATGATTTTACACAAGAATGTTTGTATATTCTTACTAAAGGCGGTAAATGGTTTGATGTGTCTTTTACTATCAGATCCACTATTCTGTCGTGGCGTGCTATGTACATTCCCTTGTAAGCATGGCAGCCGTTCAGGATATGTGGCAATGTTTCAGTGATCTGTTCTGTAGTGTGATGCAGACAGTTTCTTACTAAAGGTGGTAAATGGTTTGATATGTCTTTCACCATCAGGTCCACTATTCTGTCGTGGCGTGCTGTGTACATTCCCTTGTAAGCACGGCAGCCGTTGAGGATATGTGGCAATGTTTCAGTGATCTGTTCTGTAGTGTGATGCAGACAGTGAGGAACCTGAGTTGTAGGAAACCAGATAGAAAGGTTGAGTCTAGTAGGAAGAACTTGCAATCTGGCTTGTACTGTGAAAATGGCAATGGCACACACACACACACACATATACATATATTTACATTTAGTCATTTAGCAGACGCTTTTATCCAAAGCAACTTACAAATGAGGACAATAAAAGCAATATTTAATCAAGACTTTAGTCATGAAAGCTTCCTCCATACTAGAGTCAAAGGTGCATGCAACCTCCAAAACAAACATCTCTCTACACTCCTCATTAATCACAGCAACATCTGGTGTATTAGCAGACAGGCATGAAAAGATTTCAGAGTTCCTACTACAATACTGAAACATAGATGATTTTATACAGGAATGTTTGTATATTCTTACTAAAGGTGGTAAATGGTTTGATATGTCTTTCACCATCAGGTCCACTATTCTGTCACACACTCTCTCTCTCTCTCACACACACACACTCTGTTTCTCTGCACAGACATAAAACTGGCTGAGTTTCTGTTCATGTCATCCGCAGCACATGAAATACGGCCCTATTATTTACGGTTAATGAGAGTGTTTCCCAGCATCCTAAACACAATAAAGCACAGCAGATTTATACAGCATTAAACAGGGTTCAGACACACAATGAAGCTCTTCAGGAGAAATGTGCTCAGGAGCCGGTCAGAACTTCCCAAGGTGCTTTGCAGAAACAGCATATAACTCTTCAGCGGGTCAGGAACAGGCACGCTGACCTTCAGCAACTACAACTACCAGCAAAACTCAACCAAACACGAGAGCGCACCACACATTGAGACAGGAGCTACGTTTATTTCATCCGCAGGCATTTATAACCCGCTTACACTTGACCTGATTTCAAGAAGCTTCACGTACATCAACATCAGCGTGAAGAAACTAGAAAAGCACATGAAGGTGTCTATGGATGTAACATTTCTCTGAAATACTGCCAGTCACAAGCTTCACTCACTCAGTGCACTAGACGCCCACAGACTGTTATCTTACAATGACAAATTTACACATGATGCATTAAGAAGGTAAGCGTGTTCAGAAGCACAGGACTCACACATCTTGAGACGCTGATTTCTGCACCTATTACATTAAAGATGGCAATTACAACATGTGTGGTTGTTTAATTTTTCCAAGCAGCATTTTGGCATTCACCTGCACCAGCGAGTGGCCTACAACCTGCCGCCATCTTGCACACTCATACACACACACACACACACACTCTCTCTTTCTCACACACACACACATATAGAGAGAGAGAGCTGGGTAGTAACGGATTACATGTAATCTGGATTACATAATCAGATTCCAAAAATTAATTACTTGTAATTGGATTAAATTACATTTTAAAATGCTTGTAAGCAAACTACAGTTACTTTTTATTGATTACATATTATTCACACAATAGTAATATTTTATTCACAATTTATTGATTGAAATTCCACTTTTTCATCTTTTAAATGTTCCTTTCTAAAATCGCCTACCACTTATATACAGTCAGAAAGTCTTGCAGTTTTGTGGACATTCACACAGAGATCAGTAACTTACACTTGACCTGATTTCAAGAAGCTTCACGTACATCAACATCAGCGTGAAGAAACTAGAAAAGCACATGAAGGTGTCTATGGATGTAACATTTCTCTGAAATACTGCCAGTCACAAGCTTCACTCACTCAGTGCACTAGACGCCCACAGACTGTTATCTTACAATGACAAATTTACACATGATGCATTAAGAAGGTAAGCGTGTTCAGAAGCACAGGACTCACACATCTTGAGACGCTGATTATGTGCATCTACAGGCACGTCTCAGATGTTTGTGGCACTAGTGTTGTTTTGACACGGGTCAATATCAGACACTTCAATCATCTCGTAAACATTGATAAAAGAACCTCAGAAACTGGCAGCGTCGAGTCTTTCACACACAAATGTTAACTTCTTCTTCTGGTAAATGCAGTTATGGTCAAAATTTTACATACACTTTACAGTTTCTCCAAAAGGTTTTCTTAATGCATGGTGTTTCCTTCTGGAGCATCAGCGAGTGTTTGAAGCTTCTGTAATAGTTGTGTTTGAGTCCCTCAGTTGTCCTCAGTGTGAAAAGATGGATCTCAAAATCATGCCGTCATTGCTGGAAAGGGTTCAAATACACAAAAGATGCTGGAAAAGCAAAGAATTAGTGGGAGCTGAGGGGTTTTTCTGAAGAACAGCAGGAACTGTTCAGGACCAATGCAGGACTCATGAACAACTATCACTAAACTAAAAAACATTCAGGTAACAACAGTGTTAAAAATCAAGCGCATGTAAAATTTTGAATGGGGTCATTTTTATAAATTCAACTATTATTTTCTCGTGGACTATATGTGAACGTCTTTTATGTGAAATATCTTAGATCAGTACTAAATAAAAAATAACATGCATTTTGTATGATCCCTCATGTTTTGGTAAAATAATTAACATTTTGCAGATTCTGAAAGGTGCATGTAATCTTCTGACCTCAACTGTACATTCATCACGTCAATGACAGAGTCTGCTGACTTTAAAGTTCATCTTCATTTGAAAGCTTTGGTCCAGTTAAACATTTTCCCACAGTGCATTTGTGATCAAATATTCCTCTTTGTGGCACATGCGAATCTGTTAAACATCTTTATTAAGCATCATCCTGCAGCTCAGACAGCAGATCAAGCTAGTAACGTCGAGGTCATGGGTTCAATTCCCAGAGAGACTGCAGTGTAAGTCTGCCGAATGCATAAATGTTAATCTTCACATACTTGTTTTCCTTCCACTTCGCATTTCTGTACAATAACATGCAAGCAAATGAATCACTTGATGCCTTTATGTTTCATGTCCACGTGTTGTTATATTATTAAAAACTGAATTCATACAAAGTAAATTGTGGCAGAACGGTCCATGATAACATGTGACATAAGTAGAGCCTAAATTTAATATTAAAAGACTTCAGAGCCGTTTGAAATCATTAAGAGACTCATCTAAACATACATGACAGTCCGTAAAAACACATACACACATTTAAATCCACATAAGCAGAAAGTTCTTGTGAAAACTACGAGTTTTAAAAGTAAAAAAAAAGGAAAATTATTTTTAACACTGTTCAAGTAAGTCATCCAGTCGTCGTACTAAAAGGTGCACATTAAATCAGGGAAACTCGACAGCGTATCAAGTACAAAAACATGTTTACAAAGGTACAACTAGCTCAGAGTGGTGTGTCGAAGACTTTCTCTGAAGATCGCTCCACATCTTCAGCTGGCGAGAGCGAGGGCTTCAGCTTCCCCGGCGTTCTGGAAATGGGAAGAAAGTCACTGTCTTGGCTTAACTTGCCTTTACAAGCAGCAGAGTCCTGCACGAACTCTTGGATTTCCGCTGGGAGCCTCCGAAACTTGTCCTGATACTCCTGGTCCAGCTCGCTCTGAAGCTGCGGAAGAAAGCGGTACAAAATCAGACGAGGAACTCATCGGAACAGAAGCCTCCAGATCAGAGCATCTCAACCGTTTTTTCTTCGCTGATTCGTGTTTAATGGCGTGTTTTCTTTGATCTCTTGTTGTTTGTCTTTCCATCTGTTGCTATCGTAGCAGGGAAAAACAAAGCTATATTTCTGGGTCGTGATCCAGCAGTTGGGAAGCTCTGATCTGGAGCGTAATCACAAAGCAGATGTGAAGCCACAGCGACGTCATGTGAGAGAATACAGCGCTGTAACATGAATAAGCACACGGATTAAAAGACAAAATAAAGCCGCACCATGTTAGAATGAGTCAGGCCGACCGCAGGAGAGTAAAACCACAGCCTGAGGTTAAAGGTTCAGATTTGAGACGATCTCAGAAGATCACTTCAGTGTTGAAAAGCCAATGCGACACGGTCTCATCTCATCTGCCAGCTCTGGGAGAGACCAGAACCCTGCTTTTCTCCAGGCACAGACTTCCCTAGTGATTAAAGATGTCAGAATTGTATTCATTCTGACCCAATAATTGCTTTACTGCTTATTTGACTGGTTAACTACCCCGCTCACTCCCCTGGGAACGGTGTAATTAAAGAAAGATGAATCGTGTCAAAGACTGTGATTTCGAAACATTCACACTCGCTCGTGATCTGAGAGCGCCTCTGATCTCTGCTTGCGCTGGTTAACCCTCAGAACAGGGTTAGTACTTGCATGCACTGCTTCGAGCTGGTTATGTCAGGAAGGCACAAGGGAAGCCTTATGTACAGTTCTTTACCAGCACAAAAAACAAAAACTAACATCATTTTTCCTGAGTGCTACACTTGCACATCCCAATTCCTCAAACCGGTTTAGCATCGTCACCACATGCCCGTCATCTCAAAGGTCACCTTCTAGAAAATCATATCTTCAGTCGGCTGACAGCAACAGATGGATCCCGCACAAAGCCCGACCTACTTCGGGGAAGGACATCTGCTGTCCCCTGCTGGACAAGACACAAAGCCATAAAGCCGAGATGCCCGACTGTGTTTGACGCTAAGCTGCGACTCCTGTCAACCGTTCCCACCTCAGACGAGCCACGTCTTTATCACCTGGGTCAGTAATTAAAGGTTACGAGGGAGTCGTCAAGGCTTCAGCTACACACGGTTACTGTACGAGCCACAGTCAAGAAGAGTAACGATTCAGGCCACTTCGACCGCTCACCTGATCGTGACTTACACACACTGACAAATCCACCGTCCCTTCAAGCAGCAGAGCTGAGAAACACCTCAAAACCCTGAAGTCAGCGGGCCGCCCCGGATTCACTGACCTAAAGAGACCTGCCGATGAAAGCACAGCCCATTCTAGTTTTTGTTCCCTCCCGACTCACAGTTAAAAATGTCTTTCCTCAAAAGACTCGTCATCTGTCAACAAACCACGCTCACGTCCAATTCCACCGCGCTCTTAAAGCACTCTGGGAGGAGAACGACCTTCTTCAACAGCTGTCCTAATTCTGGTCCGCATCGAGGGACGCCAAGCTGCTGAAATCTAGATTGGGCAGAGATTGAATTACTTTAGCTGAACGTTCCCGTTTCACACTCGTCATGTAATCACCCGCACGCTCACAAACGCTCACTAACAGACTGATTTTATGACTCCATCAGCATCTAATGCATGACATTAATTATTAATCATCATTTCCGTGCTGAACAATCACTCGGCGTCTTTCCTCTGCGAGAGCAGGTTATTTCCAGCCGGATCACGGTTTGTTTGTGCTCCTCGGGTCTTTATCGAGTGACAGTGCTTCCCTGGCGAGGATCAGGAGGGTCGTGTGAATTATTAATGAAGAGCGGCTCACATCAAACATGGGATGAGCGCGGTCACAGCGAGAGCGAGGGCTGGAGCGACTGAGGCGTGTTTCCAGCGGGAGCCCAGCCGAACGCAGCCTCCATCTGCTCCGTGTGTCTCACAGACGTCTCCATCGGTCTCTCGCTCGCCGTCTACTGCAGTGCTGCACTTCAGAATCAGAATCAGAATCAGAATGAGCTTTATTGCCAGGTATGTTTACACATACGAGAAATTTGTTTTCGTGACAGAAGCTTCCACAGTGTAACAGAATGACAGTGACAGAATAAAAAAACAGATAATAAAAAAAAAAAAAAAATAGAACAAGTAAAATAAGGAATAAAAAAAATATACAAATCGACAAAATATAGCATGCTTTTTTGGACAATACTATGACTGCAATACCACAGTATTTTTTAACACTACAATGCCGATAATAGTTCTCTCAGAAATGAAAACATTTTACTGTCCCTCATGTCTTCTCAAAATCAAGCTCAGTTATTTTTGTGCTTTGGAAGACTGAAGGAGAAATTAAGATTCATAGTTCAGTGTCCAAAATGGTCAAAAAACACTGTAAAAATACGGTCATATGCTGAATAGATGAGCAAACTCCTTTCAATACCACGACACATGAACAGAGTCAACAAAGAGCATCACGGTATAAATATGTTCATGTTTGGCTGAGTGAGGAGAGCAACACCTGCTCTGGTTATTATGGGGTTAAGAGCGGTATGAGTGTTGCCATGGCGATGGCACAGCGCTCCTGTTTGTGAAGTCATACGACCGTCGCGGCCTGCAGCTTCATTCAACATCAACACGCTTTCAGAGGTGGCGTCTGCCACCCTGCAACAAAACATCACAAGACCAGAAGTGTAAAAACACCCCAGAAACAGCACAGCTCATCCAGAGGCTAAGCGTTAGCATGCATAACACTGAGCACGGCCTGACGACGAGCTGCCAACGTTCCCTCATCGCGCTCACCTCGCTGGGAAGTTCATGAAACAAACACCAAAGTGAACCTGAAAGTCAGATCTAATCAGCCTGAGACACGCTGCGCACGTGGATCCCGCCGGCTGATCTTATTGGAGAGCTAGCAGGGCGCTAACACGCGCACGCTGAGGTGTGACAGCAGCTATATACGTATACAGGCTGCTGCTGGCAGAGTAGCTATAGCTGTTAGTTTGCAGGAGAAATCTCTCAACGCTTTCATCAGCTGAGAGCAGAGAGGGTTCTTCAGGTCTCTGAAGACCCGGGATGCTTATAGCTGTCCATTAGTGCCTGATCCAAGCATAAAAATAGGTCAGGCCTCTCTCTCTCGCTCATGTTCTCACAGAGGGCAGGATTTCAGCTTCGTCCTGGTTACTTTATCTTCAAACCGCGTCCTGATCCAAACACAAGCACAGATGAGACTCCGCTGACCTGCTTCTGACGCACTGTGAAGTTTGCTCACCAAACTAACTGTGACACGGCTGAGAACGAGGTGTTCCTGACACACAGATTACAGAATAACTCCTGATGGGAAGCAAAGCCCAGACGGACTGATGCTGCATAATTTATCAGTCTATAGTGAAGCACCGACTCTCATCTGAAGTGTTGTGACGTGTTTAACTGCACTATGACGCCCTCTAGTGACGCTGAGCTGAACTGAGGCTCCAAACACATCATTTACAAAGAGAAAAACAGCAACAACACACCTGCTTCTTCAATACTCAACGCCAGCGAGCACTGGCTGGAACTGAGGATACATTCTCGATGTTTAATTCATCAACAGCCTGACAATGAAGGGAAGTAGTTCATGTTCTCTGACCAGATTAAAGTTTCTATGTGCAAAAAGTGCTTTTCTCTTACAGTGATATAGTTCGCCAAAAAAATAAAAAATCATCGTTCTGTCATCATTTACTCGTTCAAATCTGTATAACTTTCTTCTCTGAAATGTAAAAGAAATATTTTGAGAAATTTTTTTTTGGTCCACATAATGAAAATCAGTGGCGTCTGATGTTGTTTGGTTCTTCCATCATTCCTCAAAATAACTGTTTGTGTTACACTGAAGAGTCATACAGGTTTGGAGAGCAAATATGGTCATTTTTTTGGGATGGACTATCCGTGTAACAAACCGCAAAAATGAAACAAACCCGGACATACAGTGTACATACTGCATATCACCTCAACAAGGCGCAAACACACACACACACACACACACACACACACACACACACATTCAAGACTAAAGATGGTACAGCGTAAGCAATCATTTTAACAATATTCCACCCCAACTAACCCTAATCCTAACAACTCATCCCAGTGCAGCTAGTCTCTTTGTTCACTTGTTTTCTGTGAAAACACTCTATAAAGCAAGCGAAGGCACAGTCAGAACCCAGAGCCACATTAAAACCAGACACAGTTCTTCAGTGAGTCTCCCTCCATTTACAACATTCATCTGAAGAATCAACAGCAACAAAGCCTGCAGACCGCTGCTCCTCCATCTGTGGCTTCAGTAACGTTGTATAATGACGTTACACAACACACGTCACTGACCAACAGATAAACACACAGCTGTAACCGTGTTACACATCTCAGCTGGTCATGACAGCATGTGGCGTTTCAGAGCGTGACTCTAGTCTCACCGTCCTGAAATCTTTCTGTTTGTCATATTCATTAGTTTTATTTAGGAATCAATACCACTGGCTCATTCTGAGTGTGCAGAGGCCAGTCAGCATCCGCTGGAGCGATTCAGTCGACATCACCAACAGAAAACTAGCAAACACACTGACGATCAAAGCAGTTCAGTGGCAGCCGGTGCTGCAGTATTTCTGCTGAAACACAGACCACGCGTGATGATGAACCACACACACACACTCACAGATATACACACACACACACACACACACACACACACACGTCAGTAAAGCTGGTTATTAGAAGATGGTTGGATGAGGTTGTTATGATCCAGAGTTTGGGTTTTGGTTAATTTGAGCGGCTCAGGAAACACAACCATTAACCTGAATGTCAGATGAATATCTGTGATGAACTGAATGCTGGGATGCAGAACTGCTTACCTTCCACTTCCTGTGATCCGTCCTCCTAAAATAACAGTGACAGTGAGGAGACACGAACGCACTGCAGGTATATGTGTGTGTGTGAGTGTGCGTGTAAGTGTGTGTGTGTATGTATGTGTGTGTATCTGTGTGTGTGTGTGTATCTGTGTGTGTGTGTGTTTGTGTGTGAGTGCGTGTGTGCACGTGTGTTTGTGAGTGTGTGTGTGTGTGTGTGTGTGTGAGGTGAGTGAGAGGGAGTGTGTGTGTGTGAGTGAGTGAGTGAGTGAGTGTGTGTGTGTGTGTTGTGTGTGTGTGAGTGAGTGAGTGAGTGAGTGAGTGAGTGAGTGAGTGAGTGATTGAGTGGATTGAGTGTTTATGGAATACACGTGTTGGTTCGCAGCGAGTTCACAGTTTTAACGTACAAGTTTGCTTTAATTTATTTTCAAGATCTGAGGTAAAATATCTATTGTTGCTTTCACTATGGCTATAAAGATAACGCAAAATAATATTCAAACTCACATTAGACACTTTTAACATTGAATAAAGCACATAATCATTACTTGAGATTATCACTGTCATATTTTGTATGTTGTTCCTGCCGCGACGTTACAGAAAATAAAAACCATTCCTAAAATACAATCCCATGTCGCTTATTGTCACGTGTCGCTGTCGCGGGTGGTTAGGACAAAAACTACAAGGAAAAGATACTTTTTATCGCGTCGTGTCTGGTTGGGACACACGGTGTTAACAGTTTGATCCCCCCCAAAAAAAT
>NW_015549637.1:775146-775306 GCF_001515605.1 Sinocyclocheilus anshuiensis
TATGTGAGTGTGTGTGTGTGTACGCGTGTATGTCTGTGTGTGTGTCTGTGAGTGTATCTGTGTGTGTGTCTGTCTGTTAGTGTATCTGTGTGTGTCTGTTAGTGTATCTGTGTGTGTGTGTGTGTGTGTGTGTGCGCGTGTGTGTCTGTGTGTGTCTGTG
>NW_015549637.1:775368-775699 GCF_001515605.1 Sinocyclocheilus anshuiensis
GAGCCGGTGTGAATAAATATAGATTTAAATTCAAAGAGACAGGATAGTCTGTGCATGATCTGATGTTTTATTTGGACCCAGAATAAGGCGAGATGAACATCAAGGAGCGCTAAACACTCTGTGCAGTGTATGTTTCATTCATACTCGTAGCCGGAGGGCGCTCTCGTGCAGAAAGTCGTACGAGGAAATTCCTAATATGGACAAAAGCATCCAGCTATCGCTGTATGAAAACAGGTGTTTTCACAGAAAAACAGACACGTTTGGAAACATGAAGACATTAAGCATACGATTGCGACAATATATGGTTTATTTGTGTTTGTCAAGTCATCTC
>NW_015549637.1:776686-776852 GCF_001515605.1 Sinocyclocheilus anshuiensis
TCATCACTTTTGATCAATTTAAAGCATCCTTGCTAAATAAAAGTAATTTCTATAATTTATTTTACAAAAAAATAAAAAGTATACTGACTCTAAGCTTTTGAATGTAGAGTGTATAATGTTACAAAAGCTTTTTATTTCACATAAATGCTGATCTTTGGATCTTTCT
>NW_015549637.1:776965-777455 GCF_001515605.1 Sinocyclocheilus anshuiensis
TGTGTGTGTGTGTGTGTGTGTGTGTGAGTGTTTGTGTGTGTGTATCTGTGTATGTGTATGTGAGTGTACGTGTTTGTGTGTATCTGTGTGTGTGTGTTTGTGTGTGAGTGTGTGTGTATCTGTGTGTGTGAGTGTATGTTTGTGTGCGTGTGTGTCTGTGTGTGTGTGTGCGTGTGTGTGTGTGAGAGTGAGTGTGTGTGTATCTGTGTGAGAGAGTGAGTGAGTGAGTGTGTGTTGTGTGTGTATATCTGTGTATGTGAGTGTATGTGTTTGTGTGTATCTGTGTGAGTGTGTTTGTGTGTGAGTGTGTGTGCATGTCTGTGAGTGTATGTGTTTGTGTGCGTGTGTCTGTGTGTGTGTATGTGAGTGTGTGTGTGTGTACGCGTGTATGTCTGTGTGTGTGTCTGTGAGTGTATCTGTGTGTGTGTCTGTCTGTTTGTCTGTCTGTGTGTGTGTGTGTGTGTGTGTGTGTGTGTATCTCTGTGTGTGT
>NW_015549637.1:777526-779129 GCF_001515605.1 Sinocyclocheilus anshuiensis
GCTCTGTGTGTGTGTGTGTGTGTGTGTGTGTGTGTGTGTGTGTGTGTGTGTGTGTGTGTGTGTATCTGTGTCTGTGTGTGTGTGTGTGTGTGCACGCATGTGTCTGTGAGTGTGTGAGTCACATTATGAATCTCTACAACGGCTCGTACCTTTGGTTTGTCTCCCAGGATTTGCTGTCGAATGTCTTTATGTTTTTCCAGCAATCTCTCCAGTCGTTTGTCCTGAGCTTCTTCCAGCTGGAAAACACACAAACACGCACACGCTCACAGACGTGTTCCAGTACACGCAATCTACACGTGACAGCAGAGCGATGAACATGTCGGCAAAATACTGCCACGCGGGATGTTCATGAACATAGAAACACAGAACTAACCCTCAAATAACCGATAACTAACCCTCAAACACCCAACATCTGACTGATCGATCGCTGATCCAACGGTTTCTCCCAGAGATCTGGATCAGAGCTTCTCAACAGCAGACAGACCTCAACACACTAATAACATTATTTGTCATACAAAAGCAGCAAAAATATACTTACAATAAAATATTAAGCAGGATCACAGTCCTGCTGTTGTTCTGAATATAATCACAGCTGTGATTGGCTGCAGCTGATCACATGACTGATGTTCTGTCTGTGAACACCACATTGATTAAATACAGCTGCTCAATACACTACAAGTGCACACTATAATTCACACACTATCTTCCAGTCTGTCCAATACTCAATAAGACACGATTCACTGCTTCATAAAGACAGTCATTTGCTGACACCTACAGGTGTAATGATGCAACTGCAGGATCAGTCACAGTAAAATACACAGTTAATGAAATAAAATAATCCTCATCCTGGCAGCCAGTAATTCACAGCACAAAACACACGGCGTTCGGTACAAACCATGTTTTCTCTTTAATAAACTGAAGTCTATTTACTGTCCAAACTATTCATGATTAGTTGCATTATATTATTTGCATTTAGCCTGTTTTATTTTTCTGTAGACAATCTGGCCAGAAGAGTTGAGTCATACAAGTCCACTTCAGAATTAGAGGAGAAACCCATGTTGCTTGCAAAAACGCTAATTTTGTCAGAATTTATGGCTACTTTTGAAAAAAAGACGTAGAGTGACTGAGTAATTAAAGCAGTTACCAGCAGGGGTTAACTAGTCCATGGTAAGCAGTATCCACTCACCCAGGGGCGTAGATTACACGGGGGACGCGGTGCCCGCACTTTTTCGGGCAAGTGTGTTCGCATAGAGGACACATCAAGAGCCGGTGTGAATAAATATAGATTTAAATTCAAAGAGACAGGATAGTCTGTGCATGATCTGATGTTTTATTCGGACCCAGAATAAGGCGAGAGAAACATCTTGGAGCGCTAAACACTCGTGCAGTGTGTGTTTCATTCATACTCGAAGCCGGAGGCGCTCTCGTGCAGAAAGTCGTACGAGGAAATTCCTAATATGGACAAAAGCATCCAGCTATCGCTGTATGAAAACAGGTGTTTTCACAGAAAAACAGACACGTTTGGAAACATGAAGACATTAAGCATACGATTGCGACAATATATGGTTTATTTGTGTTTGTCAAGTCATCTCCAGGTAATAAA
>NW_015549637.1:779913-780966 GCF_001515605.1 Sinocyclocheilus anshuiensis
CTGATCTTTGGATCTTTCTATTCATCAAAGAATCCAGAAAATATTTACTCAACTGTTTTAAATATTGATAATAATAATAATTAAAAAATGCTTCTTGAGCAGCAAATCAGCATATTAGAATGATTTCTGAAGATCATGTGACACTGAAGACTGGAGTAATGATGCTGAAAATACAGCTGCGCATCACAGAAATCATTTAAAAATATATTCAAATAGAAAACAGTTATTTTAAATAGTAAAAATATTTCACAACATTACTGCTTTTGCTGTACTTTGAATCAAATAAATTCAGGCTTGGTGAGCAGAAGAGACTTCTTTATAAAACATTAAAAATCTTACTGTTCAAAAACTGTTGACTGGTAGGCTATATAGATTACAGAAATGTTATATTGTAATGTGTTATATATATATCTCTCTCACTTCTGAAATGATGGCTACGCCCCTGCACTCACCCGTTTGATGGACTGCACCACCTCGTTCACGTGTGATCTGTTCATCTTCATCTTTTTCCTACAAAACAGGATGATTTTTCCTTTCAGTGTCAAGCACGTCTGGTCATGATCTTTATCACACTGGCCACTAGCAGTCTTATTACTACAGGTTTTCCTCCATTTCTGTCACTGATGGAGATTGGGTTTCTTTGACTGATTGCACAGACACTATTGAAGAGAGCTGAACTGATGAAGACATCACTGAATCATCAATCAACTGACTTTAGCTGAAAAATGACTGCGTTATTGTCTTCTTGCATTATTGACATAGATATAGACTGTAAAGCTGCTTTGACACGATCAGTACTGTATAAAGCGCTTTATAAATAAAGGGGACTTGACTTGACTTGAGGCCTCAAGCTGTAAACTCTGACTGGTTAGCAGAGCTGAGGATCCATGAACACATGATCTGAAGACCCGCACAAAGACTGCTGGGAAACGGCAGATC
Organism: Sinocyclocheilus anshuiensis; assembly: GCF_001515605.1. Classification (NCBI taxonomy): domain Eukaryota; kingdom Metazoa; phylum Chordata; class Actinopteri; order Cypriniformes; family Cyprinidae; genus Sinocyclocheilus; species Sinocyclocheilus anshuiensis. The sequence continues at coordinate 780,853 of NW_015549637.1, forward strand.
ACTCACTCCTCAGTCAGAGTCTTCTCCAGCGTTCGGGCTTCTTGAAACTTCTCCTGTCGTCTCTTGTCCATCCTTTTCTTCAAGTCTTTGTTTTCTCTGAAAAAAGGAAACCAC
>NW_015549637.1:781497-791764 GCF_001515605.1 Sinocyclocheilus anshuiensis
TAAATTCAAAGAGACAGGATAGTCTGTGCATGATCTGATGTTTTATTCGGACCCAGAATAAGGCGAGAGAAACATCTTGGAGCGCTAAACACTCGTGCAGTGTGTGTTTCATTCATACTCGAAGCCGGAGGCGCTCTCGTGCAGAAAGTCGTACGAGGAAATTCCTAATATGGACAAAAGCATCCAGCTATCGCTGTATGAAAACAGGTGTTGGGAAACGGCAGATCACTCACTCCTCAGTCAGAGTCTTCTCCAGCGTTCGGGCTTCTTGAAACTTCTCCTGTCGTCTCTTGTCCATCCTTTTCTTCAAGTCTTTGTTTTCTCTGAAAAAAAAAAAAAAGAAATCATAAGATATTTTGAGGGACAGTGTTGTCCAAACAACATCAGACCACAGACTTTCATTAAATGGACAAAGACATGTTTTAAAAAAAATCTTCTTTTGTTTAATTGAAAAAGAAAGTCACAGGTTTGAAGGACATGAGGAGAGTAAATGAGGATTTGTGGCTGAACGATCACTTTAATATCTCTTACTTCTCACACAGATCCTTCAGTTTCTTCAGCTGGTTATTCTGACACTCTTCTGCCACAGCCGTGAGCTTCTCAACAAGCTACACACGAAGAGAAAGCCAACATGTAGGTAAGTCAACATATCACACCACTGATGTACAGCACACGCTAACGAGACAGGAAACACAATCTGATTGGCCGACTTCTCAAATCCAGTCAGCAGTGATGGACAGAACTAAGTCCTGCCCTTTATTTGTTGCATATGAACGTGTGGAAACTCAGATGTGTGTTTAACACCAGCCTGCAGCGTCAGCGACTGAGTGTTCCTCGTCATCAGTAAATCAAGAGAAACAAGAGTCTGATGCAGCAGGAGAAAACAGTCAGCAGTTCTGCTGCACAACCACACACACAGACACTGCTGACACACTCACACACACACACACACACACACACACACACCACACACACACACACACACACACACACACACACAAATGACTCTTATGAACCGGTTCTTTTAGACAAATGTTCATGAAGACTTAAGATGTTCAAGATATGAGAATGTGTAGCTAAAATATCACAAATGACAATTTACTAAAAAGTAATTTAGTGACAAAATGAATCCCAGGCAAATAATCCCAGTAATGCTGTGTAGCATGTGTACGGGATTTGTACAGGTTCTCTTTATTTCAGTGATTATGGCAGTAATCAGCATGATGAGTGAGTAATCACCAGTTTGACGTGCTCTCGTTTGAGGTACTTCTCGCTGTAGAACTGCTCCTGTCTGAGCGTGAGGAGCTGCCGCTGCTGCTGCTCCTTCAGTTTCTCACACCTCTCCTGCTCCAGCGCCAGCAGATCCTGATCCTGATCCGACACACACCTGCAGGAGCACAGCGCATCAGACGACAGAACCGGCACGGACGGCAGGCTGATCTCAGAGAAACTCACCTCTTCTGCAGCGCAGACCTGCGCAGCTGCTTCTGTCTGGACGCGTGTTCGTTAATCAGCTCGTTCGTTTTCTTGTTGTGTTTCCTCATGAGCTCCTTTAGTTCTTTGTACTGCTTCTTCTGCTCCCTCAAATATCCCTTCATCTGTTTCAGTTCATCTACAGACTGAGCGTCCACCTCTGACACACACACACACACACACATACAAGTTAATATGAAATTAACTTGATTCATAATTGATGAACTTTGCAACACTGACACAGTTACTGATCTGAATTGATCTGAATAATCACACTATTGTCTTCTGCAGTTGAAACTGAATTTATTTCATAACTAATGAATTTTGCAACATTAACACTGTTTATTTCTGTGAAGGTGTTGTGAAACAACCTGTATTGTATAAATCACATCAGAAATACAAGAACACAAGCGGTCTCAGCTTCGTACCTCGCTTAATACATCTCAGATGATTTGAAAGATGCCAGATCTTCTGATCTCTGGCTAATTTGGTTCTTCAAATGAATTTGCGGATCTGATTAAAATATCTGGATTAAGTTGTCTGAGATTACTGCGCGTTCTCGTGCTCCCCGTAATGAGCAGACGTATCGATACTCGAATCCATGATCAGCAGTGCAGCGATTGGCTGGCGGCAAGACAGCAACTTAATGACATCATATCATTAAAAAAGACACCTGACGAAAAACTTGACAAATATCTGGACCTTTATAAGGAAAAAGCCAAGTGAACAAAACTACATACATTTTATAATAGATACATGAAATGTGTACTGTTTTTATTTTATTTTATTATTATTTTTTACACGATTCCCAATTATTTATATTCACGATTTCTAGTATTTTTACAAGCATTACATTTTTATTTGTAATTAGCAAAATTAGCAATAAATTAAAATTTAATTTTATCTTTGAAGCAGATTTGTTATGTGACCGCATTATTTAAAGCTTCTTAAGGGTCAAGATCACGTTATCTGCATCTCCTGCGCTCCATCAAGCCACTGCTATAATATCTGTCAGCACTCAAATTAATGCACGACTCTGTACAGCATGTGTGTAAGACTCCAAAACAATTATAAAGTAATTATTTTATCACGAATACATTTTTCAATGAGTAAACCTGGCTGTGTCTATAGTGTTATAGATGATGACTACACAACATTATAATATTTTTTATATTAATTTTTAAATGATTATTATTATAAATTACTGTCCCTGGATCAGTAGGGTACTCTTCTAATAAAGTAGCGGTGGCTGGGACAGATTTTAAGTATCAATTCTGCTTAAAAAGATGCAATCTAACACACACACACACACACAAACACACACACACACACACACACAGATGATGCCGTTCTGATTCTACATGTGAACGCAGCATTACAGCGCAGCCGCTGGACATGCGTCACGCACCTGAGGATGACGTCTGGTGACTGACGACGGAGGATTTGGGCGAGATGCTGTCGTGATTCAGCCCGTACTCTGCGGCGGGTTTAGGGTCAGTCTTGACCTCTGACACAGGATCTCCACCGCCACTGACCTGCACCAAACACAAGCAGACCAATAACACACATAGAGATGATAAGAGATCTTCAGTTGAACATGTGCATCCTGGACCGTTACGAAGAACAGCTCACGGAAAACATGAGGTCTCTAAACGAAGCTTTAACCAGTTTATTCTGCATCACACGTGTGAAACTACGACATGATCAAAAACACCGTACCTGCACGGCTGGCCAGAGCGTGTAAACATACCGCTGGTAGCCCACTCTCAGCATGACTAAACTAATACTAGTCCACTGGTCAGACTAGTTTGCACCTGTCAGCTCACAAGCGTGCCTGACTCATCCTCACCGCAGGTTTATAAGCAGACCACTGCACAAACGGTTGCTAGCGGATCATGTTGATTCAGCTTGACTGGTTGAGCGAGTGAGAGAGAGATACTCTTAAACCAAAATCAGGATGTAAACGGACATTATATTTATTATTTTAATCCGCTGTCTACTGATATTTTGCACTGATGAACCAGCATTCTCACAGTCCTGGGAAATCTGGATATGATGAATTTTAAATTGTGATTTCCAGAGCTGAAAAGTTAATTGAATTTTCAATAAGAACATTTTCTAGTTTTTGTCAAACTTTCATTGGGTTTTATCTTGTTTAGATAAACCTCATCCAGGAATTTAGTGTGAACCTGTGAAACTTCTTGAATTACAGAATCCACATCTTTTCATTTCAGTTATTTATTGTTTTTATATATCAGCAGTCCTAGTTTCTGTGAAGTAAAAAAGCTTTGCCATTACAACTGAAGTACCAGAAATGTCTGCGTCTTCATGAGAAGCCTTCAGATATTAACTTGGACAAACATGTTGAGAGGCACTAAATTAATTAAGAGACGTCCTGAGCATGTGCAGACTCAGAGAACACGCCTGTCGCCATAAAGACACAGACACGCCTGACTAGAGAAACTAGTTCCCCATTTCACAAACGAACACAAAGACTTGAACCAGATAAATCAAAAGGGCAAACTGAAGTAGTGATCAGACCCTAACTACCAGTCACTCTGATAATCCACTAATGTAATGCTCAGAGGACTAGTACTAGTCAACGCATGTCTTGAGTTAACAGTTGCTAGTGATGTCCCGCTAATCATAAACACAAGAGGATCATTCATCTTTGACAGCAAATTTGTTTTCAGTAATAAATATGCATGCAAATTACAGCGAAGTGCAACAGTTTCCATACGGTGTTCGGCAGTGATCAAAAATGACTTAAACGTTACATTTTGAATCGATTTCTTGTAAACTCAGGATCACAGAACTCGCTTCTCCACTTTGAATAAAGCCCCATCTGAATCCATGAGTTTTATCGCTGAGGCTGAGGTCCACATGAGAAACAATTACCGTCTGAATAGGGCTTTGGTTGCACTGTTTTCTTAGACCAGCATCATCACATCCAGAGGCAGTGGAGCGTGGCGTTTGCTCAGACCCTAAACGAGGCAGCAGTAATCGAGCAGTTAAACTCACTCACCTCTTCTCTGTCGGTCTCCTGCGCTCCCTCCTCTTGTGTCAGAGCCGCCAGCTGATTGGCTCTTTGCTCCATCAGACTGATGTACAGGATGGGATTGGACAGGGCCTCGATCACGTCTGACACAAACACAACAGACGTTACAGCACGCAACAAAACACCAGAATACATGCTGAAGCTCTTTCAGTCTTAAAGTACAACACTGAGGAAAAGTGTAGAAGCATAACGAAGCTGTGATTTATCTCTGACTCTGATTTATTTGGCTCTTGTACCTGCAAAGGTGTCTGGGACGTAGTCCTTGACCTCAGTGTAGATGAAGACGGACGGAAGCGTCAGCGTCTGGTTCTTCTCGTTCCTCAGACTGATGTAATGATATCCTGCAGCAGAGAGACGCACGCTTTAATGAGCGCGATCTGTCCTCGTGCACTTTCACACCCAGAGAATCAAGCGGATACTTGCCGGGTCGGATGGCACACACTGGGATGATGCGATGACCGATAAACTTCCCGTTCTCTTCGTACACAGCTATCCTCAATGATGCCAGCGTGGGAAGAACCACCTGAAACATACGGCTCATCAGAATCAAAGCGTCTGAAGGAGAATCTGCCTGATGATGGCTCAGTGCTCGTCACTGCAGACGTACTCTTTTGAAGACCACTGGATCTTCATCCCACACCGGATTGACGGCATTGCCTTGAGACGTCTTGGTCTTAAACGCTTTCCTTTTGGTGTCCACCGGCAGGCCGAACATTTCCACCTCCACGTAAACACCGACTCTCTTATCAGACAGAAACTGGCCGGATATGATCTGAGAAAGACACAGAAACCTTATTCAACACCGCATGAACTGCAGGAGCTCCCAGATATTCACTCTCATCTGCTGGATTTGACAGGAGCTAGAGATGCAGTGAAACATCTCTATCATCTGGATACTTACTGGCCAAAAACCAAATGTCTTTGATTTCAATGAGCCTTTTGATTCAAGCTCGACAGCATATATATATATATATATATATATATATATATATTTGAGTGCGCACAACATGCCCTCTAGTGGTGTGATCTTCAAAAACACACAGACTCCAACAACTATTACAAATATCTGTAAAGTACACTGACTACTGCATAGAAACAAATACAGAAAAATATGCCTGTGTTATATATATATATATATATATATATTAGTGACTGCAGCAACTGCCCTCTAGTGGTGTGATCTTCAAAAACACACAGACTCCAACAACTATTACAAATATCTGTAAAGTACACTGACTACTGCATAGAAACAAATACAGAAAAATATGCCTGTGTTAATGTAATTTTGACTTGAATCAAATGTTTTTGACACTTTGTGCTGTGCAGGACTCAATCAATCTCGAGCCGATTTCACATCCAATAGCTTCATAAAGACTGGTCAGTCTGAATGACACACATCACAGAAAACACTGCTCTGAAACCGTTTCATTATCGACATGATGCTCACAACAAAAACACACCATAGCTGTAAGTCTACAAACAGGAAAGTCACAGCTCAGATTTTAAGGGTCATCAGAATAATCTCATTGATCTCCTCTTTTTAATTTGCACAGGAGTAAAGTTGTGGCGCACAGACGCATTATAGATGCATACATATACACTACCGCTAAGTGTGGGATCAGTAAGACTTGTCACGTTTTTAAAGAAGTCTCTTCTGCTCATCAAGGCTGCATTTATTTGATCAAAAATACAGAAAAAAACAGTAATCTTGCAAAATGTTATTACAACATAAAATAATGGTTTCTATTTTAATATCCATTCAAATATAATGTATTTCTGTGATGCGCAGCTGTATTTTCAGCATCATTACTGCAGTCTTCAGTGTCACATGATCTTCAGAAATCATTCTAATATGCTGATTTATTATCAGTGTTGGAAACAGTTTTGCTGCTTAATATTGTTTGGAACCTGTGATTCTTTGATGAATAAAAAGTTAAAAAGTACAGCATTTATTCAAAATAGAAATCTTTTCTAACAATATACACTACCGTTCAAAAGTTTGGGGTCAGTACATTTTTATTCTTTCTTTCTTGAAAGAAATTAAAACTTTTATTCAGCGAGGATGTATTAAATTGTTAAGAAGTGACAGCAAAGATTTATATCGTTAGAAAAGATATATATATTTTGAATAAATGCTGTTCTTTTTAACTTTTTATTCATCAACATGACAAGTCTCACTGATCCCAAACTTTTGACCGGTAGTGTATATTCAAATAGCTTGAAATGAAATGTGGTAAATAACCAATCGAGAAAAATAAGCTTGATTCAAACAATCAAGAAGTTTAATGGGATGTTTGATTTTTCTTTCCTTGTAAAACTGAACCAAAAGCACCATTTATTAAAGTGCTAACGAGGTGTATATTGTTTAATGACGTAATTAAATCTCGTTAAATTTTCATTTTCTCTAGCGATGACCCAAAATAAAAATGGGCCACAAACTGTCACTGATTAAACCTCTACATATGATATCATGATCCATATTTCATACACATACTGCACTTCGTCTCCTTTTGCAGATATAATGTATTGTTCTACATCTCTAGTGAAGACATTCGCTCACCTTCACAGACAGCGTGTGCGCTACGATCCCGTCGACTGTATTCTGAGTGAACGGGTCAAACTGTTTGTCCGTCCGTCGCATGAACTCTGGCTTCAGTCTGTAGCCGCATTTCCCGTTGTACTCAAAGATGCCCAGATTCAGCTGCATGGGCAGATCTGCCAATCACACACACACAGATGGAAACCAAGCACATTAGTGCTAATACATGACCAAACCAGTCAATAATCGGGACGGTGCGCTGGGACGGAGATGCACAGAAGAGAAGAGGGCATTTCTATGAGCAACTCCTATCTGAAGAAAAGCTTCATATTACAGGCTTTAAACAAACACATAGTTTAAAGTGGCTTTGACCTGTCAGGTGAGTGAGCTGAAGGTACCTATGGTCTGGAAGTTCAGAGCGACCAGCTGACATCCGGCGTTCCAGAAGACCTGAGGCATGTAGTTTGACGAGTCCACTCGAGTTCCTTTGGGATAAATTCTGCTCAGCTGCAGTTTATTATACCTGCGTGAAGGAGTTAGGTTTCTCTAACAGAGGATGGAAAGAGCTTTTACACCTTTTACACAATTTCACTTCATTTGAAAGAATGTTCCACCTGCAAAAGTGCAATCAACACAAAAGATACTCGACGAACTCCACCGGCGATTCTTTGAGCAGCTCCAGCGCTTTGGTCTCCACAAACGATGACATTTCATAACTTCGATCGATTTCTGTGGGAAACGAATGAGAAGAGTTACTGATCTTACAGCGCAGCTGCGTCAAACACATCTCAAGAACTGACTGACTTACTTTTGCACGCCTCGAAGGAGTTGAATTTAACAGGCTGAATGTAGTTGACTAAGTTGGACATCTCCTCTGTGGCGAAGGCTTCATTTACCGTCCCCTACAGACAGCAGAGACATGCGTCACTCCAGCGGCGTACAGATCCAGACTCACACTCTAATTGTTCCAGGAGTAACCATTCAAAATGAAAATGTCCTCAATCCTGACCAACAGAAAATGTCGACACACTGAGCAATGAAAGCCGGAGTGCTGCTCTTGTGATATAACGCTGCGCTCTCAGAGGTGTTTCATCACATCAGTGCATGTACAGTTTACAGTGTATAATGTTTAATAACGCTACAATGTTTTACTGCATAAGCAAGCACTGTCATTAAATATATATATATATGTATATATATATGCGCATGTCTAAAATAATTTTGTATTTTCAACTAAGCAGAATTATGAATAGCTCTTTTTCATGATGTGGTCACCACTGGAATTCAATGAACAGAAATTTATGTTAAGTTTTATGAGTGAAAACTTCACAGAATCAGTGATGAACTGACTTTAACTGATAAACTGACTTGCATTATCGACACCTTTTTCCTGTGTGACTCTGTAAAGCTGCTTTGACACAATCTGTGTTGTATAAAGCGCTACAGAAATAAAGGTCACTTGAGTAAAAGAAAGGAACTGTTTCAAAAGTTTTTTGTTTAAATTCTGGATTTATTTAAATCATTGTGAGAACAACAAATCATGAATTCAATATCTCGTATAGAACCAAATTGTGAGATGAGTATTGTTACACCCCCGCAATCTAGTGTGAATGGAGAGTATTTACTGAGATCTGATGCTGTGCTGCACAGAAAGATCTCTAGATGGCACTGTACACATACTCACTCACTCACTCACTCACTCACTCACTCACACACACACACACACACACACACACACACACACACACACACACACACACACACACACACACACGTCTGGTGCATTAAGCATTATAAATAAGGGTGACCTGACTTGACGCACACATCACTTGAAAAATGTGAATAATTCTCAGAAAACCAAACCTTCATGACTTCATTTCTTCTGTGAAACAGCGTTTCGGTTTGTTGCTCCAAAGAAACAAGTAATTCAGGTTTGAAAAACATTAGGGAGAGTAAATTTACAACTACAAATAGTTTTGTATCTCAGGTCCCAATCGTTGGAATAAACAGTTGTAAACAATCATAACTCACGCGCCTCCTGCAGGAAGAAAAACTTTAACCCATGAAAACATTACCTAGAAACACTCTATAGAGCACTCAGATGACACACAGCATGTAAACATCACTTACCTCATCCATGGACTTCTTACTTTCATCGTTATCTTCCTCTGCATCACTCTCTGCGTCCGCTTCTGCTGATCAACACACGACACAGACCGACATCACTAACCAGTCTGAGGTGCACGGCTCTTTTTACACGCTTCACGTCCAAACACTAACCTTTATCATCGGCCAGACTTGCGTTGCGTGATAGCGACCCTGTCGTTTTATCAATTGACTTCATTCCCTGCAATCTTCTTTCGCCTGCCTCGTTCCCGTCTGCATGAATGCTGATGTGAATCTCCTGATGTGTCGACCCTGTTACAAACACATGTACGGGTTATTATTCAAGACTGGTTAGTGTCTGACCTGACCCACAGAGACCAGGCAAAACACCAAGTCCATGATAACTACTGGTCAGCAGGGGGCAGCGAGAGACCAGCAGCAGGACAGGAGAATCTGTAAACTTGACTTCAGTTTACACACACATCAGCTGATCCTACAGCATTGACAGACACAATACAGCTGTTTTATTAGCTGATGAAAAGAATGATCTCTAAACGTGACTCTGAAGGATCTCGTATCAGAAGCATCCTTAGGATGTTATAGCACCGCAGGTCAAAAGCATTAGTGCTTCAAAAAAAAAAAAAAACCTTAAATGCTCACAGTGTGGCTCAACTGACTCTCTGATGACTGCAGAATGAGGTGTTTTTGTGTGTGCACCTGCGCTGGGAGACGAGGGCTCACACATGCTGGACGTGTCGCTGCAGGGGTTGGACGTTTGCTCGAAGAGCTTCTTCTTGGTGCTGCCGTCAGCTTTGTGGGAATTCTTCTTGTTCTTGATGAGGATTTTGCCCATCAGGTCCACGGGGCTGGGCAGAGGAACACCGGCCTCCAACTGCACACACCAGAAAGACCCAGAGAAATGTGTCGCTAACTGGACAGTGACTGACATGCATGAACCCTGTGTCTCCAAATGATAATTTTATAGGTTAGAATGAACAAACTCTTCTGTAAATATGATAAAGATAGACAGATAGACGGATAGATAGATAGATAGATAGATAGATAGATAGATAGATAGATAGATAGATAGA
>NW_015549637.1:791830-804143 GCF_001515605.1 Sinocyclocheilus anshuiensis
GTGTGTGAGAGAGAGAGAGTGTGTGAGTGTGAGTGTGTGTGTGTTGATATCTGTTTTTCACTCACGGGATATTTCTCCAGTGGGTCTGTGAGCAATGCGTCTCCAAATATTGATCGGCAATACTCTGCCATCTTCGCCTGCTGTTTGGGACTGAGACACAGTAAGAGCATGAGACACACTGAGGAATCGAGCGACGCCAGCCGCCTTCACGTTCTGAATGAAACATTCTTTCAATACAAGTTAAAAAGATATGCACACCAAAGACTGAAATTATCTACAGTATAAAGCGTAAATGGACTAATGTGCAGAAGTTTAATATTTATTGTTAGAGGTTTAGAACAAACCCTGGGCAGAATGTTAGAGAAACATCACCACACACACACACACACACACACACACACACACACACACACACACACACACACACATGTTGTGTTTCCATGTTTTATGGGGACATTCCATAGGCATAATGGTTTTTATACTGTACAAACTGTATGTGCTATTGCCCTACACCAACCCTACCCCTAAACCTACCCCTTAAAGGAAACTTTGTGCATTTTTACTTTCTCAAAAAAACTCATTCTGTATGATTTATAAGCTTGTTTCCTCATGGGGACCTCAAAAATGTCCCCACAAGGTCAAAATTGACTAGTATTACTATCCTTGTGGGGACATTTGGTCCCCATAACGTGATAAATACCAGGTACACACCCACTCTCTCTCTCACATACACACACACAGAGTACATGTTAACTGTAACAACATGCTGTGAGTAAAGCTCTAAACACTTGGATCATTTATGTTACTCTAAGAAAGAGTGAAAAAGAGCTTTGACACTTACGAGTCCACATGGTTCTCAAAGGACAGGATGACTGGGAACGGAGACATCTTGAAGGCGCTCTCTGCGATGGCCTCAATCACCTCCTGAAAAGCCATCCATTAGTTTACATGCATGGAAATGACACCACAACTGAGGGACAGTCATGATTTAAAAAAAAATTAAGAATTAATTTTTTAAAGAAAAAATTAAAAATTAGGTGTGCAATGGGTGCTTTCTCCGTTTATGCGATCATTCTTGTGCCTCCTCAGAGACTGATGAGACATCAAGTCTGTCTCATACACTAGAGAAATGTTTTTGGTACACTGGATCACTATCCTTTATCAACAGAATTCAGATTGTGTACACACTAAATTGTACCACCACATCTGCTAAACCTAACAAGTTATTCTAATCCGTTAAAATATGTTTTTCAATATGTCGCAATCGCGTATGCTCTCTCTGCCTCCTTCATGCCATTTCCTCATAATCCTTCATGTTCTGCCTTACGGTTCCTAAAGCTCATGCCGTCTGAATGTTCTGCTAAATCTCACCGCTGGTTCTGTTTCTCCACATCCCTGTCAAAACCATCTCATCCAGCTCAAATCCCTCGGACTGCAGAGTCCACACCTAACAAGGGAGATAAATGCATTTACCTTGAAGCAGATCTCTGAGGTCATGGTGAAGCCGTGAGTGATGAACGGCTCCTCGTCAGCGGTGCGCCCCTTCCAGCAGTCCAGCTCTATACAGCGACAGCCGGATAGCAAAACCTGCCGGTACATCTCCACAGACGAGTTTCCCGCCAGCTGACCCGCTGCAGAAAACAACACGACGGACATCAGGAGACTCGATAACAAGCCTCTCACTCGTATCTAATCTACTGTCTTTGCTGATGCATTGCATGTTTCACCTGTCTGATTTGATCAAGTTTGATCATTAAAATATAGTGCTTCTCTTCCTTGTCAAAAGTTTTGCATTCATAATGTTACCATTTAACCTACAATAATAATGCATCTCAGCTGAGAGCAAATGCAATGCAAAGCCTTTAATAAAAGTGGAGAATGGTTTATGTTACAGAAGTCACATATATTTTAGTCTTATGAGTGATTATGTGCTTCCTGTCTGATTGAGATAACTGGCAGAACTTCATCTAAATTAATCTAAAAATGCATTAGTGACACATCTTGAGTTTTATTGTAAAATTGAGTATATGGATTGGAAGTGCTTAAACTGAGTCTAAATGAAGTACAGCCATTAGCTCAAATGATACTGACATTAATATCATAATTCTATAGCTACATAAGTGCAAAGAATTGCAGGGAGGTTTTTGTCACTCCATCTTCATTCGAATGGCTAAATCTAAGTGCATTAGCATCTGAAACCACATTGACACTGGATCATCTGTTCAGGCCACAAACGATCATCACTGAGGATTATTTGTACATTTGTGAGCATCCCACAAACATTAGTTCATCTGCTTTTATGCTCTCAGAGTGACTCACTTCTTCATAGTCTGATGGAAACGGAAAAACCCCAAACCAAATCCCTGACAGTTTCATATTCAATTTGTGTTCACAACAAAGTGACGTGGCTCACAGTACCAGCGCTCTGCGGAGTGTAAAGCCTGTGGCTGATGACAGGAATGAAAACGAGGCTGTGAGGGACTGATGTACAGTGATGTAGGTGTTGTGCAAAGCGTCTGATTGGCTGACCTGTGAGGTAGGTGTTGTGCAAAGCGTCTGATTGGCTGACCTGTGAGGTAGGTGTTGTGCGAGGCGTCTGTTTGGCTGACCTGTGAGGTAGGTGTTGTGCAAGGCTTCTGATTGGCTGACCTGTGAGGTAGGTGTTGTGCAAGGCTTCTGATTGGCTGACCTGTGAGGTAGGTGTTGTGCAAGGCTTCTGATTGGCTGACCTGTGAGGTAGGTGTTGTGCAAGGCTTCTGATTGGCTGACCTGTGAGGTAGGTGTTGTGCGAGTCGTCTGATTGGCTGACCTGTGAGGTAGGTGTTGTGCGAGTCGTCTGATTGGCTGACCTGTGAGGCAGGTGTAGTGCAAAGCGTCTGATTGGCTGACCTGTGAGGTAGGTGTTGTGCGAGTCGTCTGATTGGCTGACCTGTGAGGTAGGTGTTGTGCGAGTCGTCTGATTGGCTGACCTGTGAGGTAGGTGTTGTGCGAGTCGTCTGATTGGCTGACCTGTGAGGTAGGTGTTGTGCAAGGCTTCTGATTGGCTGACCTGTGAGGTAGGTGTTGTGTGAGTCGTCTGATTGGCTGAACTGTGAGGTAGGTTCTGTGCGAGTCGTCTGATTGGCTGACCTGTGAGGCAGGTGTAGTGCAAAGCGTCTGATTGGCTGACCTGTGAGGTAGGTGTTGTGCGAGTCGTCTGATTGGCTGACCTGTGAGGTAGGTGTTGTGCGAGTCGTCTGATTGGCTGACCTGTGAGGTAGGTCTCATTATAATATTACCGCCCCTTAATCTGTAAATTTACACCCACGGAGCCGTCATTTTGATTCGCAAGCGACAACGGTGTACTAGTTCTAATGCCATGATGAAAGATTGAGCAGAACATGCTAACTGTTCTGTGTTTGGCTGCAAGGTCAGACAGCATCTCCACGGAAGACTACAATCCAGCATCTTTTAAACATACAGGTTCTTCGATGGTTTTTTGCAGTGAGTTAGACTCAGTAGAGAACCCTCCTCTGATACAGGGCTCATGAGCTGCTACAGTATGGCTCTTACCAAAAACATCTACATTCATCTCTCCAAAAGTTTTTTGATTGAATTATCTTCTTTTTACTGTAAAACGGACTCTTTGCCACTTGTAAAATGTAAATGAGCCTTGTTATGATTGGTGTAGTTCATACTGAATATGTGTGGGCGGGTCATATGTTAATGAGCTCATGGCTGTGATGTTGTTTCTGCAGTTTAAGTAATAAATATTCAGGATGGACTGGAGAGAGGAAGTTTTGGGTTTTGACCGTCACATAACATCAAACTCTTATTCACTGAACAGCAAACCTTCAGTTCAACATCATATGAGCATTTTAAATCATTACAGCTTTAATTCCCTGGGATCAAACAGCAGACAGTGGGCGGAGTCTGTTTGAGTGACAGGAGAATTCACCAACCTCTTCGTGAAAGCATGGTGTCAGGCTCGTATTTCTCCACCAATCCCTGCACTTGCTCCGCTTTGAGGGGCGGGTACAGGATCTCGTTCAGACGAGGGTCTCTCTGTCTGTTGTTCAGGAAATCCGTCATCTGCTCTACGGTGAGGTACGGCCGGATCTTAGCGCCGCTGCACATCAGTACAGAAACACACACACACACACACACACACACACACACAGAGACACTCACACACAGACACACACACACACGCACATGCACACGCACACAGAGACACACACACAGACACACAGAGAGAGAGAGACACACACACACACACACACACACAGAGACACTCACACACAGACACACACACACACGCACATGCACACGCACACAGAGACACACACACAGACACACAGAGAGAGAGAGACACACACACACACACACACACACAGAAAGAAATAACTTTACATATGATGAAAACCATGAAGTCCATTCATGACCACATACAAGTTTAGTTTACATGAACATGACATCTAAATGGACTTTTATATTTTGTGTATATTTCTTAACACACTTTCCGGGTCTTATTGTAAATGATTCATTATTCTAAAGAAAAAAAAAAAGTCTTCATGTAACTTGCTCCACCTCTGAAACGACTTACACAAGTGATGGGTGAACTAGATCAGTCAGTAGATTGTGATGTTGGATTTTTTCCATCAGAATGCAGAAGGAACTTACATTTCTGAGAAAATCGTATCGATGTCGTTCCGCGGACAAATGTTGTTCAGGAGCTGTCGGTATACGTCAGGTGTAAATGTATCCTGAGGAATGGCGTCATTCTGTAGGAAAAGACAAACAAGTGTGAGATACTGTTTGAATTAATTATTAATTAATTTTTATTAATTATTAATTAACTTTTAATTTAAATGTATTTATTTAATTTAGAAATTTAATTAGGCATAGTCTGTCACAGACACTGTATTTTGGACCAACGTTTTTCACTGAGTGGAGTTACTCGCAGCACTGCAGGAATACAAACCAAATAGATCCACATCACACCTGCTTAAAGCAGCGCTCTAATGAACAGACCCAGTACACTTACACAAAGCAGCGCGAACACAAGGATACAGTGTACATCCAGCATACAGTCATGTGTTCGTGTGTGTGTGTGTGTGTGTGTGAGTGAGTGAGTGAGTGTGTGTGTGCGTGTGCGTGAGAGAGTGTGTGTGAGAGAGTGTTTGTGTGTGTGTGTGTGTGTGTGTGTGTGTGTGTGAGAGTGTGTGAGAGTGTGTGTGTGTCCTTTATTGCATATTGTTTCATTTTATCTTTTTATTGTCTTGTACTTTATTGTATATTCTTTTATATTCTATATTTATTGTCTTTGTAATTTATTTTCTGTTCCCCTTCTACCCCATCTTTCTCGGGAGGAGATAAAGTAATAATTTCATTGTACCTAGCACATATGACAATAAAGATCTTGAATCTTTGCATCCACTGAAGTCTTCAGAAAGCGAGTGATATTTGTTAAGTTTCTGCTAGCACCTGAAGCATTTTACAATCATTAAAGAAGTGAATCTATCATCACAAATAAAACTAAGAGCTTTTACCTCTTAGTCCAGCTATTCAATATAAAAGAGATCATGATATATTCTGTGCTGATGGTTCATTACGTATGACCGCCGCTGCTCTAAAAAGAGCGAGGTTTTAGCAGAATGAAGCGTTCTCTTACTCGTCCTGTCGGCAGGCTGCAGACCTCCAGAGCGTTTTCAACCCTCCGTCTGTCGGCCGAGAACAGACGGAAGATACTGCAAGACAGAATACGACAGCATCTGTACAGACATGTTGAGGTGAACCTGCTTAACATTTGCTGTTTTTACCCACTTTTTCACAGGAATGCCACCCTCGGCCGTCAGCTGTAACGTCAGTCTTGTGTACCTGTGAAGAACAGAACGAATCATGATCACACACAGCCTGAACAGACAGACTTCATAGAGAATTGGCCAGTCACCGATAATAATGGGCTGCGCTGCGGATACTCACTAGTACTAATGGATAAAGCCTCACCTTACACATGCTATTTATTCACTTCACGTCTCCCCTTACACACACTCTCACACACTCACACTCACACTCACACACACACACACATTTAAGCCTCATTTAAAAAAAAAATAATATGGTGACATACTGCTGCATTGAGCTACTGTACATATTTCCTTATATACAGTAACGAGTGCATCGGACCAGCTGAACTACTGATTTATAGTTAGTTACGCTGGTGAGCATGTGCATTTCTGTGCTGGTGTGTGTGAGTGTGTTTAGATAGTTTACATTTCCCAGACTGCTTCTCTCCCATCCCAGAATGCTTTGCAATGGTATTGAAGCATGTAAAAACCACAAGACATGTGTCTAAAAACAGTCCGTGTGCAAAACACTATCGTTAACTATTCAGCGGTAAGTGGCTTTTTGCAAATAATTAATGCAGCTGGACTCTTTCCCGGCCAAAGTCACAGCCGTCCTGATTTACGATCCGGTGTGGGAGAGCGGCATCATGGGATTGAGTCCCGGACCCTCATCATGTGACCAGACGGCCGCGGTCATGCTATCGCTACGCACCGGCTGAGCAGAGTTAATACTCAACCAGCTCACGCTAGCAGACGTTACGTGAAGCCTGGAAGTAATTTAGACTCGCAGCAGCGCCGAGTCTGTGAAGAAAGGCTGATTTTCATTTTCATTTCAGTGTCAGAACCAACAGATGTGAGCTAGAATGACCAACACAACGGCTAACACATGCTGCATCATTATAGTGTGAAAAGCCTCATATTCACTGGTCCCGGCATTTTATTTTGGAGTTTTACAAAACCTCTGTGTATGTGAAATGAGAAACGTGTGTTGTAAAGTGTGTTCATGACATCATAAACTCGTCTCTTTCTCAGAGGAACGGGAAACACTCACACTTTCTCCAGACAGGATTCTCTGGACATGTTCTGAGCCAGCAGGTTCGACGCCAAGCTGAAAAGCTCTTCGGCCCACTCCTAAACACACAGAAAACATACATCACACCGTTATCAAGTCTGGATGAACTTTAGTGCTTGAAGAGACTCGTTACAAAAGACAATCAGCAGCCGAATGCAGGAAAGGGTTCATTAATACGATCTGAATGAGAGAACGGACAAAGACCATCATAAATATCATCACAACGTCCATTAGTTCCCATCAGCATTATTGTTTTCTTTCAGTGGTGTTTGTGGCTCTGATAAAGTGAATCAGACGATGTCTATCAGCACCAAACTATCGGTTCACGTTCTTGTTGTTTCTCTGTGATCAGAAGAAAACTGCATGATTTAATGGTGTATGTGCTGGATTTCTATCTGTTGCTTCATATTTGTAGCTGATGTTTTTGGAGTTTTTGATGACTCATTCTAAAATTAGGTTAATGGTTATGATTGTTTCCTAAAGCAAAATGCAACCTTTCAAAATAAATGAACAAGATAAATTATTTTGTGAAATTCCTTTAGGGAGTGTCACTGAAAGAGAGCCACTGAAGGTCTGATAGTGTGAACGCAGTGTCTGTTTCTAAGTGTCAGAGCAGACGTTACCTTGGCCACCTCTTCGTTGAAGGCTGTAAAGTTCAGGCAGGTGATGTTGACCATGTCTGCACCGCTGACCACTGTGAGTGTCCGGTTCTCCAGCCTCCCCTCCAGAGTCCCCACATCCAGAAGCTCTCGCTGCTTGGCCTCCTGGAGAAAACACCGCAAACACATCAGGAGTGAGATATACGGGGGAGTGGCTTCATTGCATCAGATATACGTCACTTTGCTCACAGCTGATTGGTCCAGCTCAGTGTTGCCAGATTGGGCGGTTTTGAATTTGATTGTGTGGGTAAAAATTGGCTTGGGCGGGTGGACAAAATTTGGGCTGGTTTGGGACATCATGCAAACGATTGAAAACGGTTGTCAAACCTGTTGAGGAGACGATACGATAAATCTGTGAAAGGGTCTGATGTGGCGCTGATTGGTCAGTCCATCCTTCTTCTGGTTCAGTGTACCCAACTATTCTTCCAGACAGATCAACACAACAAATGTTCACTAACTAAACCAATCCCACAAAGACAAACACTGCAAAACAACCTGTACTCAGCCCATCACATCTCACTCGGCTTTTACTGTACCGTTACTGAAGCCACCACGAGAACATCACAGAACTGAACTGAGCTGAATAATCACACTATCGTCTTGTGTAGAGCTAATTACAGCATCATTTGAATTTGTCACATATTTTATCAAGTTTGCACCATTTTCCAGTTTGATTAGACCAGTGTATTTGTGGACAGAGGTTCAGACTGCATCTGGCAGCCGTAAAGGTGTTTTGATGCAGGTCAGACTCACATTTGCATGGCATAAACATTCATCTCAGAGCTGGACTGCAAATGCACAAAGCCCTGACCTGCAGCGTCTGACAGACAGTAAAACTGAACTGGACAGCATGCAGTCGCACGCATAATCAATAAAATGAAAAGTGCCGATTTAAACAACTATCAATCACACAGAGTGCCTGCGCTCATTCTGACATTCATCACAGGCTGAAAAATCACCGCCACTTTGTCAGAGCACTGTTAATGTAATGCTGAACTGGTATTGTTAAGAGTTAGATTACTGTTATAAAAATCAGCCGCATCCAAAAGGTAAAGGGGGAGGTGTTGCTACAATTTATAGTAATATTTTCAGTATTTCTCAGAGCTCAGTGGCCTGTAGCATGAAGCGAGATGAACAAACTCAAGAGTTGCAGAGTAAGTTTTGAGTTGACAAAACCCGATAAAGCCAACCTGGTTAAGATCAGGTTCACTGGGCTCACAAAGCTCAATATAAACCTTCTCTCCCAACTCAGAGTTTGAACCAGAGTTTGTGATTAACTCTGGAGCGCGTGCATTCAAGTAATCACAATGCCTAAATATAAGATAAAGAGTGGGAGAGTGACTCTCTCAAAACGTGAATTATTGTGGAGTGAGATGACACGAAGGCTCTATCACTGCAACTCCGAAATCAGAGCACATTTGAATGAATCAAAACCGAAACTAAATATCTCGGTACATACGATCCTGTCTTTTAGCGTTTAAACAGTCCAGGGATGCGTTTCCCAAAAGCATCGTTAGCTAACTATGGTAGTTAGTTCCACTGAAATCTATTGGTAACGACGGAACTTGCGAACATAGTAGCTTTTGGGAAACGCACCCCAGTTTGATAAATCCTTAAAAACTGCTAGACTTGATTAGTTTTGACTGTGCAAAGTTCTGTATTATGTTCTACAATATGAACTTAATCTAGTTCTGTGTAAAATTATAGAGCAACACGAAGGTAAGCGCATTATTGTTGTTGTTATTTTATTTTTTTTTAATTGTCGGATTATAATTCAGTATGTATCAATGAATGACACAGTTTTGACTGTCATGATGTGTGCATGAACGAGCGTGAAATACCTGTTAGATACGTTGCTTTTTCCTATCACTTATATTGGGCACTTTTTGCATTTAAATTGGATTATTCTGACTGCTGACACTGAAAATGATGCATGTGTTGTTTCGAGGGTATCGGTTAATATATTATTTTATTCATATTTTATTCATGTTCGGTAGCCTAATTCTCTTTAATGTAGGCTATTTGATCCGTTTACCTGGGAAATTTATCTAACGTTATATTTATATTATTTTGTCATCATTATTTAGTTTTAAGGAGTTAAAAATGGCCCTTGTCAAGCTTGATTTACATATTCCATCACATTATTTTGACAGTTTTTTGTGAGCTTTTGGGCTGGAAATCGTCCATCCAATCTGGCAACACTGGTCCAGTTTGGGTTTGCGATCTCTAACCCGGAATAAAACCTGCTCCGGAGCAGGGTAGCTGTGTAGCGTAAGTTACCATGGCGACGAAACCCGCTCAAAACCAACCCACCTTCTTGAGCCTGAAAACTCAAGAGTTTGCTCAAACTTAACGTGAACTTACCTGTGGGTAAAAACTGAAACCGGCTTCGTGCTACAGGCCACTGGTTTCTAGAGATGCACCGATCGACCGGCCGTTTTGACATCACACTTACTCTCACATCCGCATGTAAACATGTCTTTTCGCGCGAGAATGATTCTAATTTTAATTGCATTCAGTGTAAACGGCGACTGATAATGTATTTATGTTGTGCCAGATGAGTGAGAGAGATTGAGACTCATGCAGAAATCAATACAAATTAGCGCAACAGCACACACAAAGTAACTCATAGAAAGTTATAGACCCCTTTTCAATTAGTAAACACTGTGATGTTTTTCTGTGGGCGGAGCAGGATTCCCTGACCGCTTCACTAACGCTAGCTAGGAAGTTTTGTTAGCTTGTTTTTTAACAATGACCGGAGAAAACCCGATTTTACCTGAATATGTACGGTCACTCACTGCCACAGCGATTGTTATTTGAAAAAGTGAACTTTAACGGACGAAACCAGACTAGCCGACCCGTACACTCACGATCTGACACGATTACCTCCGGTTGAGTGACTCATTTACCCCTGATAGAGAAACCTAACGAGTATAGTAAAGAGAAACTCACCTGTGTCTATCTAGTCATGAAGATGTATTTCAGTGTCAGCAGGCTACTATTTTTACAGCTACACGAGAGTGAACTGGGCCAAAATACAGAAAAAGTTAAACATTTAATGTGATGGATATATTATTTGAAGATGTATGTATGTAATGGCCAAATAGTTATTTTAAAGTATACCTCCTGTAAATTATGTGAGTTTACAGTAGAGGTCTACACGGAGGACCCGAGACCCGAGGACCCGGGACCCGACCTGGGATCCGTACGGGTTCGGGGCTATATTTTAAATGGTCAGCCGGGTCCGGGTCGGGTCCCAATCTATTACTTCGGGTCCGGGTCTGTTTAACATTGTGTGTAATACCTGAGTCGATCGGACTCGGAGAACACCCGGCCGTTATCAGAGTCAGTCAGCGCTGTGCGTGTGTTGTTTTGTAACTTTCCACTTGTAAAATTAGGATGAGAAACCCACAAACTGCAAATTTTCAACTTTCTGTATTTTATTATTCTTTATTACCAAGTTCTTAAAAATTCCAGCCACAATCAATCACAATTTATATACAATTACAGGTGATTAAGCACATAAACCGTGAATTTGCTGTTTTACACACATGCACAGACTTTCATACACGACATAAGCTACTCTTGCATGTTGTGAGATGCATAAGAAATCTTTAGACGCGTAACCCAAACCATAATCCATAACAACAAAAGACAATACTTTATTTAACCTTTTCTGACAAGAAGCATTTTTGGCGATTGTTTCTGTCCGGTCCGCTCGTTTTATTGCGTTCTTAACCACAGCTGTCGTGGGTTTTTTGTCTGGCAGTGGCAGCAGATATGGAATCTGTGCTGGTTTGAATCGGCCGCCTCCAGTTTTCCCTTTGTTTTGCCTCCAGCTAGCACTGTGACGTAATTGTGACGTCGGCACTAAAAGGATGCCTACTGCCGTAGAAAAAAAACGATATTTATGAAATATGATTTAGGTAAGCAACATTATATGACCAAGATGTTTCCCCGAATATCAATATCAACACGATTGCAATGTGACACTGATTTTATACAATAGTAGTTCAATAAACAAGAAGTTAAAATTAAGTGACTTACATTTTAGACACAAAATCTACTGTTTTTGCTCAATTTCACAAACGAAAATCGTTCCAATCAAAGCCACAGCAGAACTGTTGTGTGTCTCCGAGCAACACAGCGGTGATTCGCTACTGAATGAAGAATGAATCCTGAACGAATCGAGTGAGTCAATGAAATAAAACCTCCGCATGTAATAACCTAGAATACTGTATACTGTCTGATGGCTGCTCTGTCAGCTCTGAGTGGTTCCTTTTCCTATTTAGCGTCCAAACTCTGGAACAATCTACCTAGAAATATAGAAATAATATAGAAATAAAGGTGATTTGATTTTGACTAAGCAGTCAAACCACAACTCCTTCATAACCATCAGAATAGTAACGTGCTCCATGCTGATGTCACCAATCCCACCAATCCCTCCAACTGTCATATAGAGACACTTTTACCATCCAATCAATCAAAATCAACGCACTAAAGCCACTAAAGCCCGAATATCCTTCATCCATTACAGAAGTAAAATGACCTGCAAACATGTTTCATGACATCATGACATTCGCACACAGGACTGAATTAGTGCACTGATGCATTGTGGGGCTTCTGGAAGACTGGCCTTAAAGTTCTGTTGCCGTGGCGATTGAGGCTCGTAGCCTGGCAGGGGCCCGATGTCTCAGAGCCAGGATCCTGTGTGTGTGTGTGTGAGAGAGAGTGTGTGTGTGTGTGTGTGTGTG
>NW_015549637.1:809958-811218 GCF_001515605.1 Sinocyclocheilus anshuiensis
TTTAAAAATATTGATTTTTCTTTTTTTAATTGAGTCACAATTTGATGGACTGATACTGATTTATGAATAGAGATGCACCGATTGACTGGCAAGGGACTGGAATTAGCCGATTTTCTGCATAATCGGCCGGAGTGAGTGTGTGAGAGAGACTCGTGCATGAAATCAAAACAAATGAGCGCAACAGCGCGCACAGAAAGTTATGGATGCATACTGCTGTAAAAAAAAATATTTATAATATATGATTTAGGTAAGCAACATTACACAACGTTTCGGCGAATATCAACACGATTGCAATGTGACACTGATTTTATACAATAGTAGTTCAATAAACAAGAAGTTAAAATTAAGTGACTTACATTTTAGACACAAAATCTACTGTTTTTGCTCAATTTCACAAACGAAAATCGTTCCAATCAAAGCCACAGCAGAACTGTTGTGTGTCTCCGAGCAACACAGCGGTGATTCGCTACTGAATGAATCCACGTTTTTGAACGAATCGAGTGAGTCAATGAAATAAAACCTCCGCATGTAATAACCTAGAATACTGTCTAACACTTGATGGCTGCTCTGTCAGCCCTGAGTGGTTCCTTTTCCTATTTAGCGTCCAAACTCTGGAACAATCTACTAGAAATATAGAAATAATATAGAAATAAAGGTGATTTGATTTTGACTAAGCAGTCAAACCACAACTCCTTCATAACCATCAGAATAGTAACGTGCTCCATGCTGATGTCACCAATCCCTTATTTATATCCAACTGTCATATAGAGACACTTTTACCATCCAATCAATCAAAATCAACGCACTAAAGCCCAGTCTACATGAATATCCTTCATCCATTACAGAAGTAAAATGACCTGCAAACATGTTTCATGACATCATGACATTCGCACACAGGACTGAATTAGTGCACTGATGCATTGTGGGGCTTCTGGAAGACTGGCCTTAAAGTTCTGTTGCCGTGGCGATTGAGGCTCGTAGCCTGGCAGGGGCCCGATGTCTCAGAGCCAGGATCCTGTGTGTGTGTGTCTGTGTGTGTGTGTGAGAGAGAGAGAGAAATAGGTTTTAGGCAAGGATATTCCTTTTGTCGAAAGTTTTTATTTGTCTTAAATATAACCCCCCCCCCTTTCTTTTCAAGAAATTTAAGATTAAAGTTTTAAAATATTCCATTGCAATGATGTGTCTTCTTTCTGACATCTGTTTTCATAATTGGTCTTGCATACAATACATTTAACCATACACCATATATACCATTCACAC
>NW_015549637.1:811237-813945 GCF_001515605.1 Sinocyclocheilus anshuiensis
TGTGTGTGTGTGAGAGAGAGTGTGTGTGTGTGTGTGTGTGTCTGTGTGTGTGTGAGAGAGAGTGTGTGTGTGTGTGTGTGTGTCTGTGTGTGTGTGAGAGAGAGTGTGTGTGTGTGTGAGAGAGAGTGTGTCTGTGTGTGTGAGTGTGTGTGTGTTGGAAGCATGAAAAGAAAGGCATTTACAACAAAAAACTTGCAATTAATGCTCTCAACAGTTCCTCTCTGAGAGAAACTACTGTTCTCTTCCTGCTCGCGGGAGACGTGTTGTTCTGTGATGAGCACAAACCCACAGCTGAAATCAAGCGTGTTCAATGATTTTCACCATCTGACACGTTTCTTAACCCTTCAACATCCTCATAGACAAAGAGCATCTATTTTCCTATATTAGTTTGCCTGGTTTGAGTTTTGAATCTTTAGTTTTGAAGTGTTTCATAATGTAAACCTGCTTTTACACTGATGTCAGACTGATTCATTCATTTGATATCAAGCATCTGATCGCATTTGAGTTCATCAAGATTCAAATAAAGAGAGAAAAACAAATGAATTGGTTATGCAAAGGCCAAGGCTGACTGTGTGACATCAATGAGCTTGTTTGACAGACTGTAGGATATTGATCTAAGAACTAAATGACAAAGATATGTGTTGTTAACCCTGATCCTGTAAGAACCACAACACAGCAGAACAAAATCATCCATAAATAACAAGCTCAAGTTATAAACAGAATATTGAAATTATGGTAAATTAACACCACACACACACATATTTACTAGTATTTCATTAATTAAAAGTACAGAAAACAAACTAACACAAATATAAAAGCCCTTCCTGGCTGAGTGAAATGTTGATGAAGTAGGCAGATGTAAAGCAGCCTCTGGTCCGCTTGTGTGAATCAGTTGCTCCGTCCATCACCGCTCACACACTCATTCCTGAGTAAAGGTCAGCTCTTCATTGGTCGACTGTCAGTCAACGCTTCACTGACCAGGAGGATTCCACAGACTCGCTTAATGACCACTCGCTTCAATCCTCAATTAGACTGTTTAATTAACCAGAAAGAGGCCTGTCACGAATGACAGCTCAGTGTTTGAAGTGTGGAGGCTAAGCTACGGCTAACATGCTCAAGTCTCTATAATAGAGAGCCGTTCGAACTGCCTTTGGTTCAGTTATATTGTTGGACTCTAATCGACTTATTTTGACGAGTTCAAAACACAATCAAATGTGGGAAATCAGGAAGTAGGGCTGAACGATTTTGGAAAATAATCTAATTGCGATTGCGATTTAATATGCAATAATTTTTTTAAAGCTCTTTATGTTCTGTATTATTCAACAAAGACAAGCTATAAATCATTGTATAGTATGACCAACACAATATTAGATAGATTAAACATAAATGCTCTTTTCTGTAGGCCAGGCCTATATGTTACGATGAAATTAGGTGCTGCATGAATTGATCTGAATGACATTTTTAACAACTACAATCACAGTATATTGACTGATTTGTTGAACTTCCGTCTCAAACTTATTTGGTCACGTCCCCCTTTAAACCTATAAAAAAAATCTGCCCCCCCCCCTTTCCCGAATCCCCATCCCACCTCAGACTACCAAATAATTTCACTAAACATTATGAAAAATTCATGCTTTTTTAATTAAAAAAACCTACAGGGAAAAAAACACCTGCATCACTTGAAACATTGAAAAATAGCATAGAGAGAATAACTGTTATTATTTGATGCCGTGTTCTATTTATGACGTACTGACACAAAGCTAAAATGATTTGCACCGGTCGCTTTGTCACGTCAGTGTAGAGCTGTTGCGGCGCGACGCACAACTGTAGCGTCCGGTACGTACTTTGATGTCATACAGCGATTGATCTTCAAGTTGAACACACCTCTTTACTTTCGCGTGTCACGTGACCGTGTAATCGCAGGCTCTGCGATTGAAAAAAAAACGTTATTTCATATCACGATATCATCGCAAATGCAATTAATCGTTCAGCCCTATCAGGAAGTAGTTTCTGCATTCACAGAGCATTTTAAAGAGCAATAATATGAAAAACATTCAGGAAATATCTTTCATAATTCCATCCACAATGCTATTAAATTATGCAAACACTGTATGTAGGTAGGCTACATATGGAGTGTTGTGGGTGTTTTCCTTCTGTCTGTGTTCAGGAGTCTTAGGCTGCATTTACACTGGCACAAAAAAATCAGATTTTTTGCTCACATCTGACACAGATCGGAATTTGTTGCACACATGTAAACACAAAAATCTGCACGAGATCCAATCTGAGCCACTTCCAAATGTGGATTTTAATGGGATATATCTGGATATATCTCGATATCTGGACATCCGAGCTACATCTAAACACACATATCCGAATCCCCGCAGAACTCCCAATGCGAGGGCGACACGTTTGCCAGACGTGCATGCGCTCGCTTTTTATTTACTGAACTAAATGATTTTTATTACTATAAAAAATCAAAACGACGGTGGGGGTCAGTGCCGCGGTGGGCAAGTGACGTAACCGGTGTTGCGGTTTAACACCGGTATCACCGTCAGCACCGTCTATCACGGCAAGCCTAGTTGTTACACCCCTTAGCTGTTATAAATTCACTGTAAACCACAGCTTCTTGGGGCTTATTGCTTTAAAGGCACAATATGTAAGATTTTTTTATTAAAATATCCAAAAACCACTAGAACAGTGTTATATAT
>NW_015549637.1:813982-818982 GCF_001515605.1 Sinocyclocheilus anshuiensis
GGTTGGGGTCGGTGACGCAGTGGGCAAGTGACGTAACCGGTGTTGCGGCTTAACACTGGTATAACCGTCAGCACCGTCTATTGCGGCAAGCCTACCTCACGGTTCATAAAGACACGTGCCTCACGCGCTCCAGCAGAACCCATATCTGTCTTAGACAAAATTAGTTTCTCTAGTTTCTTGAATGAATAAAAGTTACACCTGCTTCTGAGCAAACGTAAAACATGCATAAAAGATATCCGAGTGTTCAAGCTCTATCTTTTAAAGCTGGATATGAAATGCAAACATGTTGAGGATATTGATGAAACAGCCACAGCTAATGAAGCAGAGCATAAATCACGTCCCAGTGAGCCTTTCACCAGCGCTCTATAGAGTGAGTGAGAACTTGACTCAGATGTGCCCATTCATAGGTGGACTTTTGTTTCTACATTGAAACTACATTAAATCCATAAACTACACAAGAAAACTGGTCATCACCAGCCCATCTGCTGAGAGAAGGTGTGGAGACCAGGTGTGGTCACAATTACCCAGACTTCGTCTCTCAGCGGATCGAGGCTTCTACGGTTTCACCGCCACAAACCAGCGTAATTCGATGAGGACTTTAGGGAATCTAACGGACAAACCTGAACAGGGGCCTACTGTATACGGAGGAATGCGGGCAGATCTGCTGCTGGATAAAGGCTTTTGTCAGGCCTCTCTGGTGTCCAGGCAGACTGTGAGAACCCAGAGCAGAAGAGCTGGACTCTGAGCCTTCTGTCTCAAACAGATTATGTGCAATTAAACTGATTGACTGCCTGGAGAAAATGAGGTATCTGCATAAGGCCATCAGTAGATCAGTAGCTTTCAGGCCTTCTCAGCATTCACATCAGCCAGTTCTTACAATTATGAAACACACTGCTTTACATTTCTCTCAACAGCATCCCTGATTACTGACGAACACAGAACAGCTTCTCAGAGATCAGTCTTTCTGTATCAATGACTACAATATTCTCTGTAAATGATTCCACTTTGGTTCCATGGGCTTAGTTTCTGAGCAAGAGAAGTAAAGCATGAAGCCTGTATTCATCACTGCATGAAATCATTGATGAAGATATTTGACATGACGCTGCTGATCAGTTTGTGTTTGAAATGTTCTGTTGAACAGCATAAAAACCCCATAAACACCATGAACACAGCCACAGCACACTTATCACACAGTATGCTGGATTTTATTTGCCATCCTTGTGAACTTGACATGTGATATCACCATGAATGTCAGTGTTTCGCATACACTGATTTATTTGTGGTGGACCGCCACTAATAGATTTGCACAAAGTTGTCCAAAACTCATGCAAGAATCGCGATATGGCTGGATTAAACTTCAAAAGGCTGTGATTTCATTGAATAAATATGAGTGCTACACATTTCAAAGTCACAATGCGGCAAAATTCAATCCAGATGAATACTGAAAAATATTTTCCAAGAGTATTTTTTCAGAAAGCCCCGTAAAATAACATGTTCAAACAAAGGGTCTAAATGTGCTATAAAAAGTAGAGATGTTGGGGAAATTTTGAATGTAAATAAAGTTCTTCGCAATTTGAAATATTTGCATTGGAGCATTTTTTAAGTATTATAATACAAAACAAAAAAATCCCACCTTCCATCGGGGGAACTGCCACCACAAATACACTGTAAGGCTGTGGGAAACACTAAATGTAATAAAAAGTAGGCTATATGATGAATTGCTTTCTGCATTAATCCTTTCTGCATTTATGTATTCATTTAGCAGATGCTTTTATCCAAAACGACTTACAATTATTTGAGTTAAATGTAAAAACTAGATCAGTACATGAGGGATAGCAGAGGTGAAACACAGAAAAGAAGAGCAAGAGAGAGAAGATTTACAGTATTTATTTTGATTCCCATTAACTAAAGATCACAGGCCGCTCTCTTGGTCTGTCAAAAAGACGTGATTTAATTTAAAGGGGACCTAACACACACAATTTCACCCAATCTCATATTAATCTTGAGTACCTATAGAGTAGTACTGCATCCTTCATAGCTCCAAAAAAAAAAAGTCTTTAGTTTGATTTATAGAAGAAAGATACAGCTTTACGATTCTCTTCGGAAACAGCCGAGCTCCTGGAGGCGTGTCGTGGGCGGAGCTAAAGAGTGACGAGCACTTGAGCGCCGATTGTCAACAGAACACAGACATTTGATGCGGTTTCACTTACCGTCTGCAGTTCTGGATCATGACCGGGATCTTTTATAGCTGGGACCGCTCCATCCTTCAGTATCAAACGATGTGCAAATCCAGCGCCGAACTGGGCCTTGTTTATAAAACGTTCGTCAACAAACACACTTGTGAAACTCCGTTGCTGCTCCGGAAAACAAACTGCATCCGCTGTTTACATAACGCTGGATTCTTCGGGAAGCTGAACTCTGGTGTCCAGGCAGACTGTGAGAACCCAGAGCAGAAGAGCTGGACTCTGAGCCTTCTGTCTCAAACAGATTATGTGCAATTAAACTGATTGACTGCCTGGAGAAAATGAGGTATCTGCATAAGGCCATCAGTAGATCAGTAGCTTTCAGGCCTTCTCAGCATTCACATCAGCCAGTTCTTACAATTATGAAACACACTGCTTTACATTTCTCTCAACAGCATCCCTGATTACTGACGAACACAGAACAGCTTCTCAGAGATCAGTCTTTCTGTATCAATGACTACAATATTCTCTGTAAATGATTCCACTTTGGTTCCATGGGCTTAGTTTCTGAGCAAGAGAAGTAAAGCATGAAGCCTGTATTCATCACTGCATGAAATCATTGATGAAGATATTTGACATGACGCTGCTGATCAGTTTGTGTTTGAAATGTTCTGTTGAACAGCATAAAAACCCCATAAACACCATGAACACAGCCACAGCACACTTATCACACAGTATGCTGGATTTTATTTGCCATCCTTGTGAACTTGACATGTGATATCACCATGAATGTCAGTGTTTCGCATACACTGATTTATTTGTGGTGGACCGCCACTAATAGATTTGCACAAAGTTGTCCAAAACTCATGCAAGAATCGCGATATGGCTGGATTAAACTTCAAAAGGCTGTGATTTCATTGAATAAATATGAGTGCTACACATTTCAAAGTCACAATGCGGCAAAATTCAATCCAGATGAATACTGAAAAATATTTTCCAAGAGTATTTTTTCAGAAAGCCCCGTAAAATAACATGTTCAAACAAAGGGTCTAAATGTGCTATAAAAAGTAGAGATGTTGGGGAAATTTTGAATGTAAATAAAGTTCTTCGCAATTTGAAATATTTGCATTGGAGCATTTTTTAAGTATTATAATACAAAACAAAAAAATCCCACCTTCCATCGGGGGAACTGCCACCACAAATACACTGTAAGGCTGTGGGAAACACTAAATGTAATAAAAAGTAGGCTATATGATGAATTGCTTTCTGCATTAATCCTTTCTGCATTTATGTATTCATTTAGCAGATGCTTTTATCCAAAACGACTTACAATTATTTGAGTTAAATGTAAAAACTAGATCAGTACATGAGGGATAGCAGAGGTGAAACACAGAAAAGAAGAGCAAGAGAGAGAAGATTTACAGTATTTATTTTGATTCCCATTAACTAAAGATCACAGGCCGCTCTCTTGGTCTGTCAAAAAGACGTGATTTAATTTAAAGGGGACCTAACACACACAATTTCACCCAATCTCATATTAATCTTGAGTACCTATAGAGTAGTACTGCATCCTTCATAGCTCCAAAAAAAAAAAGTCTTTAGTTTGATTTATAGAAGAAAGATACAGCTTTACGATTCTCTTCGGAAACAGCCGAGCTCCTGGAGGCGTGTCGTGGGCGGAGCTAAAGAGTGACGAGCACTTGAGCGCCGATTGTCAACAGAACACAGACATTTGATGCGGTTTCACTTACCGTCTGCAGTTCTGGATCATGACCGGGATCTTTTATAGCTGGGACCGCTCCATCCTTCAGTATCAAACGATGTGCAAATCCAGCATCGAACTGGGCCTTGCTTATAAAACGTTCGTCAACAAACACACTTGTGAAACTCCGTTGCTGCTCCGGAAAACAAACTGCATCCGCTGTTTACATAACGCTGGATTCTTCGGGAAGCTGAACAATGTTATCTTTCCCTTACAACCAAAAACACACCTCTTTAGAGACATTCTTCCCGCGCGAGTCCCAAGCAGCACTGCCGAAATAAGCGCGTTGATGGGCGCGCTCTCGCTCTGGTCGATGTGTGCGCGGGCGCGCCCTTCCGGGAGAAGTGCCCATATAAGGCATAGATGTACTGTATATACGTAGATGCCTCATTAGTGACTGTTTCTATGGGCCGCGATACGCAAGCATCAGCCATCCGCCATTTTTGGAATGGTCTGCGAACCTTTGAGCGCGTTGACTGTGTGCGTCTACAACAGCAAGTTATACGGTTGTATATGTTTTAATATTAATTGATTATTATGGTGAATGACGTCAAGTTGACCGTTCCAAGATGGCGGACGCGTCAACGTATCTGGAGCGGTCGAATAGGGAATCTATACATATCTATGATACAAGGAGTTCCACCCATCATTACGTCATGAAGAGCCACGATCGAAAAAAACTTTCCAAAACCCGGAAGTGTGTATTTGGCACAGAAATACTCTGTTATACGTCCAAATCGTTTTTTGAAACTTTGGCCATGTTTAGCATGAGAATCCAACTCTTTAACAGTGTAAACAACTCTGAATGCATGAAACAGCATTGTACCCCCCTTTAAAGCACATCTACTTGAATATTTACTTTGAAATACTACTGATTCCTCTTGATCTTTATAGCTAAACATAAACCAGCTCACTGACACTGTCTGTATATTCGCCTGTCTGTCTGTCTCAAAGGTTGATGGAAAAGGAATCATGCATTTATATTTGCTGATGTTTCATGAATAGAAAATGAAATTATCAGAGCACCAAATACAAATGAACAATTTACTGCAAAA
>NW_015549637.1:823107-828332 GCF_001515605.1 Sinocyclocheilus anshuiensis
ACAAGAAAAGATAATTGTCTGTTTTGCTTATATCTATACACCTTTCACTTTTTAAGACTAAAACAAAAGATGGATTTATTGTTATTCCTAATTAAAAAGCACAACAACAATAAAACAGTAGGCTACAATGAAAAACTAGCTTACCTAACCTTTATTAACAAAAACGAATAAGACGAGCATATGCTGTATACAGTGGGTACGGAAAGTATTCAGACCCCCTTAAATTTTTCACTCTTTGTTATATTGCAGCCATTTAAGCTTTTCAAAACGAAAACAAAAAGAAAAGTAAAACTAAACTGGCTGTCACTGACAGGACTTGCATGCTTTTTTCCACAAGAATACCAACATGTTCACCCTCTCTGGCTTAAGAAGCGGTCTTTTACTTTAGTTTGTAAACCAAATCCTCCGTTGCGCTCGCGCTGAAAGCGCCTCTCTTCACGTGATCAGTGAACTCTGACTCCTGCAACAATGTGCCGCGGCTCTGCAGCGCGCGCTGTATGAAGCAGATGCTTTGGAGCAGCTTAGACCATGCACTCGCACAAATACGACCACATCAAATTTTAACTCAACAACAACTATGGGAACATTATTTCTCTCCTGTTATGTTTTCCTGACACGCATTTGGATGATTAATCTGAGCGCCCACAGCTGCAAAGAGCTCCATCGAATTAGTGAGACGTGAGAGGGAGGGCATATGCTAATTAACCTACATTACCTGGCCAATGCACTGGATTCCCCTGGCAAACTAAAAGTACTATGGTATTACCATATTTCTTACAGCACAGCCAGAGGAGCGTTCTGTGAGGAAACTTCTGTCATCTGCGGTCTAGTTTAGTTAACTCTCATCTTACGGCAGGGTTTTCCTGATATCATCATATTCTGGTGGCTGTTTTACATTCAGGTCAGGTGACTTTATGAGTCATGATGTGAATGGACAGTGCCACAGGACCGAATGCTGAAAACCAAGGCATAAACATAAAATCAAAACTGCTCACGTGGGTTAAAATACGCTTGAGCGAGTTCTGTTCTCTGAGCATGTGATTTTATGGGACAACAGGACATCATGTGACGTTTGGAAGAGAGCTGGAGCATTTAACCCTTGTTCATACGCTCATCATTCTATTGATCTACAAACGAGTCATTTGGAGCCGAATCTCCTGTGGGTGTTAAAATCGAAGCATCTAAATCTCATTGATCTTTATAAATGGCCTTCATGAGTGTTCATACACACTGTACGTGTCTGTGACTAAATGCTTTCATTCAGACGATGTGAAGCACACACACGGCTCTCTCTCCAGCCATCAATCTTTGACCCTGCTGTAAGGCCACTATCATGACGTGGGAAACAGCGTTTTTCCATATTCTGAGCAGTGACTGTTGAAGTGGCCTATGCCACCGCTGCTCTGTAAACAGGATAATCTCATCAGTCCTCAGCAGCTCTCGTGATGCTCTTCAACATCTCACGACATCTCAGACCGCTGCTCTTTACAACGACACTATTCTCACATCAGCACTCATGAATTCTGGGAACCGGAAACCATCAGCTCTTTCCAGTTTCATAGTGCAATCATCTGTCCACCGCAACTGCTGCGAGATTCCGGACACTCTCTTGAACCGCAAATGTTTCTGTCGGCTAAGACAACTTCTCTGGAAAACTATTGTCTAACTAATCCCTGTGTGATTGTAAAAGAAAAGCATTTTCTCTGTATTTCATACACACATACAAGATCTCCAGCTTCAAATCTGGGGAAAAGCAGCTTTGATTTTTGTCAGCATATTCCTCTCTGGAAATCTCTACATTTATAATCATACAGTATTTGTGCCAGGAATGAACAGACAACAACGTCTGTTCAGTTTCATTTTGTGGAGCGTTTGTACAAACACAAGCTCAGCGCTTGGCTGCGAGAACAAATGATCGACACAGAAACACATGTAAATGCTGTATTACCTTTGGCGTCTTGGCAAATCTCCCATTTCTCGTATCCTTGATGAGCGAGAGGTCTAACAGGTCGGTCTCCTGCAATCACAAATGAGATTTATGAGTATTATGAGAACAGCGTGTTTAAAGTTGCGTCCACAGCACAATTATGAAAGA
Organism: Sinocyclocheilus anshuiensis; assembly: GCF_001515605.1. Taxonomy (NCBI): domain Eukaryota; kingdom Metazoa; phylum Chordata; class Actinopteri; order Cypriniformes; family Cyprinidae; genus Sinocyclocheilus; species Sinocyclocheilus anshuiensis. The sequence goes on from NW_015549637.1 coordinate 825,203, forward strand.
CAATAATGTAATAAAACTAAATAAATATATAATCATGAGATATGATGGGAAACAGGTCACTTCTTGCTCTTTTTAAATGAAAGACTTTGACGTTGTGTGCCTTAAAGCGACAGCGTACAGGTCAGAGGAAGGTCAAGCCCATGGTCAGCCAATCATAACAGAGCTCATTTACATACAGAAGTCTTAAACACTCTGTTTCAAGTCAAGTCACCTTTATTTCTGTAGCGCTTTATACAATACTGATTGTGTCAAAGCAGCTTTACAGTGTCAAACAGGAAAATAGTTTGTCAATAATGCAGAGGCAATGAACCAAAACTCCATCAGTGACAGACTGGAACCGGGAACACTTCCCATAACACCCGATGTACTCGCTACATCATAAGAAGAATGGCATCTACGCTAATATTAGTCTGTTTCATTCTTATTCTGAGGTCACCATAACCATACAGATCCAGTCCGTATCCAGATCAGACGGTGGATCAGCAGCTAGAGAGGACCTCTACAGCCCTGAATGTCAGCGGAGACCAGGACAACTAGATGAACCCTAGACGACCATCGGCACAAGACTACGAGAACCAGACGAGTCCTCTGCTCAATCTGACCTGTGCTGCAGCCTGGAATTAACCCACGTCATTTAATCTAGATTTAAACTGACAGAGTGTGTCTGCCTCCTGAACACTGTTATGTAGATTATTCCAGAGTTTGGGCGCTAAATAGGAGAAGGATCTGAATATTAATTTTGATATTCTAGGTATTATCAAATGGCCAGAGTTTTGAGATTGCAGCAGATGTGAAGGACTATAATGCGATATGAGCTCGCTCAAGTACTGAGGAGCTAATCCATGCAGGGCTTTATAAGTAATAAGCAAGATTGTAATCTTCAAGATCTGTGTAATTGTAAGGGACAAAGATAGGGCGGAAAGCGTATTGTTTTTGGTGCAAAAACCTTACATGTACATCAGATAGTGTCCTAATGAGACCTCCGGAATGAAAGGAGCATTTAAGCAGAGCCACGCTCACTCCAGACGCTCTTTAACCACAGCGTAAATATCAACAGGGATTGAAGGACCTTTAAAGATCCATTATTGATGTTGAGAACGAGAGTGTTAGGGAAAAGACGCCTCGAGAGAAACATCACCGGGTATTATAACATGTTGAGAGTCATTCGATATTGTGAATTGATCAATCCTGAAATGTACAAATGTGCATCTGTGCATATCCAGCAATATTTCTTAACTTGAAGACTTTATCATCCAAGAATGAGAATTCATCACAAAACCTCTGTTTCTACTGTGGAAGACAAAACTAATGTTTCTGAATAGTCTTTGTGCACCTCTGAACACTGACTTCAGACAGAGCAAATGTTGAGAGAATTAATAATTTCCTCAAATGCCTTCAGTTTAATTTGAACACTCTTGTTAGCAGTTATCAAAAGCATTATCAGTGAGATCATGCATGTTTGGATTCAGAAGAAAATACCAAATGTTGTCTTCTGCAGTCCACTGTACTGAGTCACGGAGTGTCAGCATCTTTTCTTCTCTTACAGAGGTCACTGGATTGACTCGGCCACACACACTATCAGACACTGTATCAACATACAACGCTCTCTAAAGTGGATTAAATTGGTCTCTAAAACAACAAGTGCATCGGGTTCAGAACCATTTGTTTGCGTCTCTGAGAAGTGTTTAAAGAGTGAGACAGACGTTTAAATAAACTCTGTTTCATAAAAGAGCCACACGCAAAGGTGCGAGTGATGCTCTACAGGACACAATGAGACGAGGACAGTCCTGTCCTCCACACTGTCTTCTGTTCACAAAAGCTGAAATAGATACTGATGAAAAGTGACATTTATAGGCTGTGGAAAATAGCTGATTTCTGTTCAACATCAACATTTTGGAGTTCCTAAATGACTGCAGGTTGGGTTGATGCGCACCGCTTCTAATCTGACATCAGACAGACGAGGGTCTGATTCATATTGCTAACTAAAATGGCAAAACCTTTCTGAAATCATCTGATTGTCATTGTTAATAAATGGGCACAATGACACTTCTGACCTGGATTAGGCAGGTCAGAATAATGTGAGAGACACAAAAGTTATTGTGGCTTTTGCTCAAATTATTTTCAGAGCCACAGATCGGACAATAAATGCTCACAAATGTGTTTATATATGCATGTGACGGCACCAACGGAGCTGATCTGTACTGTACATGAAAATGACCAGCGCTGCTGTAGAGAATCTCCTGTAGTCTGCGCGCACAGGGTTAAGACCTCAGAAGATCATGGGTCAGCAGAGCCTGTGACTGGATTTGACAGCGTTTGCTGGGTTCTTTGACAGAGAGTCATGAAGCGTTTTCTTTTGAGACACGCTGAATTTATGAGACACCCTTGAGCAGAACCAGATATTCCCTTTTGTTATGACCGATTTACCCAAATGTCACCTAAACATATGATTGTCATTAAGATGGTCTCTTGTGACTGTGACTATGCTGAGAGTAAATAAATAAATACAAAATCTGGTTACACATTACACAAAACCACATGTGCCTATATGCAAATATATTCGCTAGCTTCTCATGAGCATGATATTGCTGCCGAGAAGGAAACAGAAACAGAACGACTGCAGTTTCTGTGAGCAATAAGAGGGTTTGTGATGTAATGATCGATGATACTGGTGCATTCTGTCTTTACAGAGCTAAACATCTAGTAAGATGTAGGAGAGCAGCAGTTTGTGGCACTGAAAATTGTATGATTTTGTGTATTAAATAAATACCAAAGGACAGGGGAAATAGTGGAGGGAGCCATAAAGTTTGCATATGGTTGCATGATGTCTACATATAAAACAAAACTGCCCTTGTATTGTTTTTAGAGGTACCATAGCCACATTTACATTCAAATGAATACATAACGGGCAGCTGTAGAGTTAAATGTATTTGAACTCATGTGGCCCTGCTGTGTAACTCCTGCAATGGTAGAGATGATTGTTCACACACACACTCACTCACTCACTCACTCACTCACTCACTCACTCACTCACTCACTCACTCACACACACACACATACACACATACATTCACACACACACACACACACACACTCACTCACTCACTCACTCACTCACTCACTCACTCAC
>NW_015549637.1:828920-829668 GCF_001515605.1 Sinocyclocheilus anshuiensis
CACACACTCACACACACACACACACACACACTCTCTCTCTCTCCGTGACTGGATGTGGCTTCACACAGCGCTGGGGCTTTTTAAACACACTTCAAAGCAGGACCTTTATGCTGAGGCTGGAAATGCTAACCTTTGACTCGAAACACCTCCCACTGCAAACAGCCAACACTACATCAATCGAGGAGACCCTCCGCTTTAAACTCAAATGAATCAAATGGAAGCGGATTATATCTGGGGAAGAGGACTTTTGATGGCTTGACACCATTTCCTAACCAGACCAGCGACGAGCAGTTTGTCTGTCCACATCAGACGTGACAGAATCACTCAAATATCAATTATGGGCTCTCTCTCCAAGCGCACTGCACTCCCAATGAAATGGATAAGTTTATAATCCAATTCATAAATATTAAAGCTTTTTAACATTATTAAAAGTAAATACTGAGGGACTGACACCATCTTTGTAATAGAATACACTTGCACTGAGTTCACAGTTTTAACGTACATGTTTGCTTTAATTTATTTTCGAAATCTGAGGTAAACTATCTGTTGTTGCTTTCAGTATGGCTATAAAGGTCACGCAAAATGATATTCAAACTCACATTAAGACGCATCAAAAATACATTAAAATCAGTAATATTGTGAAATATTATTACAATTTCTAAGAACTATTTTGTATTTGAATATATTGTAAAATGTAATTTATTCCTGTGATGCAAAGCTGAATTTTCAGCATCATTACTCCAGTCTT
>NW_015549637.1:829708-837599 GCF_001515605.1 Sinocyclocheilus anshuiensis
ACACACACTCACACACACACACACACACACACTCTCTCTCTCTCCGTGACTGGATGTGGCTTCACACAGCGCTGGGGCTTTTTAAACACACTTCAAAGCAGGACCTTTATGCTGAGGCTGGAAATGCTAACCTTTGACTCGAAACACCTCCCACTGCAAACAGCCAACACTACATCAATCGAGGAGACCCTCCGCTTTAAACTCAAATGAATCAAATGGAAGCGGATTATATCTGGGGAAGAGGACTTTTGATGGCTTGACACCATTTCCTAACCAGACCAGCGACGAGCAGTTTGTCTGTCCACATCAGACGTGACAGAATCACTCAAATATCAATTATGGGCTCTCTCTCCAAGCGCACTGCACTCCCAATGAAATGGATAAGTTTATAATCCAATTCATAAATATTAAAGCTTTTTAACATTATTAAAAGTAAATACTGAGGGACTGACACCATCTTTGTAATAGAATACACTTGCACTGAGTTCACAGTTTTAACGTACATGTTTGCTTTAATTTATTTTCGAAATCTGAGGTAAACTATCTGTTGTTGCTTTCAGTATGGCTATAAAGGTCACGCAAAATGATATTCAAACTCACTTTTAACATTGAATAAAGCACATAATCAGTACCTGAGATTATCATTGTCATAGTTTGTTGTTGTTATTCCAGCAGCAACGCCACAGAAATAGAAACCGTTTCTAAAATAGAAACTTTGCCCGTCGCTGTCACGACTGGTTAGGACAAAACTCAGTTTAACATGGAAAATATACCTTTTATCGCGTGTCGCATTGTGTGTAGTTGGGACACGGTGTAAGGCAGAAAGCTTTTCATTGCATGATGGGACAGATCTTTAGGGTGACAGTAAGTTATTGCGAAGGCCTGGAGCTTTTACATTCGCCATCAAAAACCAAACCACAGTATATGAGTGTAGTCAGACTTCTTACTATCCACATAAAGTTCTGACTGCATTGTAATATATTCTGACTACAAACTGCCTGCTATTTAATGTGATATTTAGGGGCAATTAAATCTAAAATCTGGGATCAGTGGAACTGCTCAAGGGTGTCTCATTAATTCAGTGTGTAAATGCTTCATGACTGATCTGTCAAAGAACCCACCAAACGCTGTCAAATCCAGTCACTACCTCTTGAACTTCTGAGGACTTTGTTTCCTGGTGGACTGATATAAACCTGTGCATACAGACTACAGGAGATATAGAGATACAGATATCTATAGAGTGATAGTTATGGCACGTGAGCCATACCGAAACAGATGCCTGTGTATAAAGTCCATCAAATCTGTATATACACCTGAGTTAGAAAATGGAAGAGCAGCCTGATTCACTGAGCAGCAATGCTGAGCAATCCTTCACTCGTCGCCGGTCTCCTGCTGTCAGGAAGAGGAAAGATCGACAGAACTTGAACAGTCAGCATCAGAGAGACATGCTGTCGAAGCAACGCAAACGTCATCAGCAGCATTACCTGCCGTATCAAGGTCAGTCTCCATCTATTTAAAACTCTGTTCTCATTACACCAGCGCAACACTATCCTGTGCTGTCTGCGATGCTACGATTTCAGTCAATGTCAAGCAAAACAACCAGTAAACCAGCTGATGTCTTTGTGGTAGCAGAGCTTTAGTAAGCACGGGGGAGACTCAACTGTGCCTCAGGATCTAAATTAGTCCTATACGGTATGACAAGCAGCCCTGTTAGCCACAGTTCAGCTTCAAAATAACCCTGTGAATCACAATATCATGTTCTCTCACTACATGTCCACAATACAGAGACTCTATCGGTGCACCCTTTGCTAAAACTAGAAAGATGCAACTTTACATTGCTTTCTGTTATAGTAGTACACGAGTGCCTTTATGTCCTTCAGAAAAATCCTCCAGTTCCTGCACATTCTTAGTTTTTCTGCACATTTGAGCTCTTCCCAACAGTGACTTTGTGATGAGGAGATCCAGCTTCCACTAGAACGAGGGTCTCATACACAACTATTACACACGATAAGAAGGAGAGGATGGAAACTGTTTAACATGGTGGTTTTTCAATATTTAAATAAAAGAATAAGATCTTTTATCTGTTATATTAGTATACATTTTGAAGGGGTTTACATCCTCTCTCTCTAGAAATACATGCTTGAAACAACCTACCTGCAAACAACCTTAAAAGCTGTGTGCAAGTGTTACCAAAGCACACTCTAAAGGCAAAGTTGGCCACACCAAGTTAGTTTAATTAATGCAAGTCAATTGACGAATAAAAACTGTTGATGGCATTATCTTTGAAATCATCCTCACTTTACAGTATTTGTTCAAAAGTGTCTAAAGCAGTACCGGTTGTTTCAGTATCTTGGAGAAGCTGCCACAAACCTTGTGCTCTGAAGACGTTATTTGTGACCCTGGAGCACAAAACAAGGGTCAATTTTTTTAAATTGAGATTTATGCATGGTATATATGGTTTGCTAGGATAGGACAATATTTGGCTGAGATACAACTATTTGAAAATCTGGAATCTGAGAGTGCAAAAAAATCTAAATATTGAGAAAATCATCTTTAAAGTTGTCCAAATTAAGTTCTTAGCAATGCATATTACTAATCAAAAATTAAGTTTTGATATATTTACAGTAGGACATTTACAAAATATCTTCATGGAACATGATCTTTACTTAATATCCTAATGATTTTTGGCATTAAAGAAAAATTTATAATTGTGACCCATACAATGTATTGTTGGCTATTGCTACAAATATACCCCAGCGACTTAACACTGCTTTTGTGCTCCAGGGACACATTTCTGCAGATCAGTTTCAGATGCTTAAACTATTCCTGTGGCATTCCGTTGCTCGTTCTATTTGTTTCTACTTTAATGCTGGATGTAATGGCTGTTGTTAACAGTTTCTTGTTCTTTCCCTTCTCTCTCGAGGAACAATGACGCAGGGGGCCAGTATTTTAGGTATGACAGGCCCGTGTGTCAGCACCGGCCCCAAAGCACCTGCTTGCCATTTAAATTTGATACCCTCTTATCGTTCTCCAAATTGAATTGACTGCTAACGAGAAAAAAAGACATGTGACCTACATCTCTGACACACTTAAAAGAGAAAGCAGAAATGGAGCAAAAGAAGAGGATCAAGGGAAAAGGAAGGAACAACCAAAAACTATCCTCCAGTCCTTCAACCATCACAGATCAACTAAACTACCTCAAATCCTTCAGGGTTCAGACTGAGTCATCACCGAAACAGTTTGAATAAAGCGTCTCTCGGCGGCAGCTTTAACGCAAACCAGAGAACAGTGTGACCGGCGAAGAGAAATTGGATTCTGGTATCTCGCCATTAAAAGGCCGCTGAAGAATGGAAAGTTAGATTTAGAGTAATCTTTTAAAAAGATTATAACACATCCAGGGATCACTCTGTGTAACTATGTTTTACACTTTAAAAGTATTTTCTAAGTTAATAAGTATTTACATTTAAAAATCTAGCAGATACGTTCCTACCGACGAACCACGTGACAAATGTGGAGCTCAAATTTACCTGTGTGTCGACATGAGAAAGTACAGAACATGAAACAGCATGCTGAAAATGTTGGGGGAAAACTCGTTCCATCTTTACAGGAGCAGGACAATGATCACTAAACGAGCAAATGCTGCATCAGCACACTTGCATGCGAGTAAGGTAGTTCTGCTGTAGACTAAAAGAAGCATTATAATGCGACTCTGGCAAACGCAGCATGATTTCAGTGGGAATTACGTCTGTTGATGGACAATAAACATCACTGACCAAGTCATTTAGTCATGCTTCTATCTAATAAATCACCCATACATACACCTCTTTTGCTATTGCACATGTAACAGTGATTATCCTCCATAGGTTGCCGACCCCTGTAATAATCGAATGTGGAATTAATAATTAAGGATTAAGAAAAGGGGTTAGGCAATCATAACAGAAGTCATTCACATGAAAGGTACAGATAAAAAAAGGTCCATTTAAAATACAATGTGCTGCCATGTGAAGCTGAGAGCTCTGACGCACACATTCATCCGCGAGAGTCGGACACAAACACCCATCCAGCCGTGGTACATTAGACCATAGCTTTTAGGGGCATTTTATCTTTATAAAGCCAATTTTTTCTAACCTAATTAAAATGTATGCATTTTCTTTTGTGTCAAATTCTTAAATTTAATCAATAAAGTTTAAATAGCAAGACAACTGTTGATTGTTACCAATCAAATGAAATCAGTATCAACAAAATGTGTGTTTGCGATGCAGAGGAACAGAATCTGCATCTGAAGTGGCATTTAGAGTCATTCACACTGACTGTTTAATGCAGCACATGAATGCAGTTCACCTGCAGTTACAAATGCATAAGTAATGCTTTGATGTTTTAAAACCAAAACGTTCAATAGTGATTTCTGAAATGATTTTGGGGAAAACAGGGGAAAATATACTTTAAATATGAACCTAAAATCACCAGTAGGCGGCGAGTCATTCATTCAACCGATTCGTTCAAACGGCGGATTGATTCAGTGTGTTGCTCACAGACACAAAACAGTTCTGCTGTGGCTTTGTTTGAAACTGTTTTCATTGACGAAATAGAGCAAAAACAGGAACTTGAGTCTAAAATGTAAGTAATATTAACTTCTTGTTTATTGGACTGTTATTTGGAGAAAAACTGTACTCTTTTTTGTGATATTAACTATATCAGATGATATAAATTTGAAAGACATATAAAAGTCATTATCTTGAATTTTGGGGGTATTCTAAATGTATTTTTATAGACTAAATCACTAAATCACGCAGTGAAAGTGTGCTCACGCAGTATCTCTCAGTGTATGTGTGCACTCTCTGGGTGTGTTGTGTTTGTTTTTTGCGATATACTCGATAATGTCAAATCACATATCGTTTAAACAACAATTACGATTATCATAGATAATATATATCATACACCCCTACCTGACATCTGACATCTCTGAGTTTAATTTTTGACCAAACACTCTCAGAGGCCAACATAACATGTGCTGGGCAAAAGCAATAGACAAATGTTCCATGCTCAACAGCCCAGACAGCCAAACACTAAGCATCTGAGGGTCAATGACAGACGCCACATGAAGCTCTCCAGAGGAACAATCTCTTGCTCAAAGGTTGCTGTATTACTGAATGCCTATTAAGTCTAAAAATATGGAATTGACTTTAATTGTATAGACACTTCTCAAAATATCTTCATTTATGTTCTGCATGTTTGGAATTTTCATTTTGGCTAAACTATCTTTTTAAAGGGATAGCTCACCTAAAAGCAGGGCTGCCCAATTCTGCTCCTGGAGATCTACGTCCTGCAAAGTTTAGCTCCAGCCCTGATCAAACACACCTGAACCAGCTAATTAATCTCTTCAGGAGCACTTGGTAATTACAGACAGCTGTGTTGGAGCAGGGCTAGAACTGAAGTCTGCAGGTAGGATGATCTCCAGGAAAGGGATTGTGCACCCCTGATCTAAAAGTGAAAATTTGCTGTTAATTTACTCACCCTCAGGCCATCCTAGATGTAGGTGACTTTTGTTCATGAGTAAAACAGTAAAGAAGATTTTTAGCTGAAACCGTGTTCCTTGGTGATTCATAAAATGCAAGTTAGTGGCTACCATCACTTTGAGAGTCAAAGAAAGTATATCAGGGAACACAAAATCAATATATTTGGCTCCTGACGATATATGAACCAGTTCACCAAATCGGACTGAACCGTCTGAAACAGTTTGGGGCTGGAGCAGCACAGATCTACAGGTTACTCAATAAAAACTCACTTTCGGACACCTGACGGTCACTCCGACTGGAAATGATGAATGAACTGATTCAGCGCTCCAGTTCCTCCAACAGTCACTGAACTGAGGAAACAATTCGACTCAGACCGAAGCCGATGAGCCGCTGATATGCGCATGCGTGAAACCAACACTTGAATGAAGGGGTCAAATGAACGTTTTTATGGTTTCTCATTGTTTAAAGTTGACATGCCAAAAATCTGACTTTTCCAGGTTTTAAGTGCTATAATCAAGTCCCCGGTGCATCTGAAAAAGATTAACCCAGTAACTTTGTTTTGGTAAGCCTTTTTCTGCAAGCATCTGGAAAAATGAGCACGTCTGATTTAGCTCCCCTAATGACGTGGCAAAGGGATCTCATTAAAGCCCCGTGAAGCCGTGGTTTATAGTGAATTTATAACAGCTAAGGGGGTTTTAGGCACTCCGCTTCACTTAGCTGTTATAAATTCACTGTTAACCACGGCTTCTTGGGGCTTATTTCTTTTATAAAACGGTTATTCCATATACGTAGTAAGGTTTCACAAAATAAAACAGAGCAAATAAAGTGTAATGATATTAATAAAAACAGTATTCTTCCACCAAACAATGTATCAGCCAATCAGAATCAAGGACCGGAACTATCTGTTTTATAATATAATATTACCGCCCCTTCATCTGTAAGTTACGGTGCCCGGGAGCTGACATGTTCGGTTCACTTAGTTTTGTCGTGGCCGCGACATAACTCGTGGGAATGTGATATGTTGTGGCCACGAGATATTAATTTGAGTGAACCTCACTCGTGGCCACAAGTTTAATGTGTAAACAAACCTGCGTGACCATAGCAACCCAGGATTATCAGAGATGGATCCATTAATATTTTATTTTGAATTAAGAAATTATTATATTATTTAACCATAGGCCTTGGCTACCGGACTGTGTTACGTGCGATAGTCAGCATTCAAATGAAGTTTATCATGAATAAATGTTACATAAAGTGCATAATATAAAATATAAAAACATTTTTTATCCATCCTATAGTCTTGTAAGACCATTAACTGATCGTATTTTCCCCGTAATATTTGTATATTATTATTATTATTAGCCTATTATTATTGGTTATATTTTTATATTGGTTTATATTCATTTTTTCCCTTCATTACGATCTCTTTACTTAACGTTCTGAATACTTTTGTAAATAATAGCCTACTGTAAATGCTCAACATGCCAATAAAGCTTTGATTATGCTGACTGGAATTTTTGCTGGAATGCAGTTTAAATTTAACATATATTTCATTTTATTTTGGCTAATTAATAGACCATAATTATATAAATACTATAGTGTTTCGTTGAGGAATTAATCATTCACATAGTTTCATTTGTAAACGAAAACACAACATGCTCATTTATCATCACACATGGGCATAAATACAATCATAAAGTCAAAACTTTATTGGCATAATTGTCAGGCGTTTATTTGCTAAATATATGGTAGGCTAGCAAATGCTAGCATAATTATATAAAACGTTAACTAGGCAAAGTGATACACAAATTGAAAGGGGAAATAAGCATATATAACAATAAATATAAAAATATAGCCCTAATAAGTTAATGTAATAATAATAATATACAAATATTAAATTAAATGTTTAATGTTAATAAAAATGTTTTAATAATTTTTGATAATCCTGGGTTGCTATGGTCACGCAGGTTTGTTTACGCATTAAACTCTGGCCACGAAAAAAATATGTCGTTCCCTCAACATAGCATCTCGAGGCCATGACATAATATCACGTTCCCACGAGTTAATATGACGTTCGCTTAAATTAATATCTCGTGGCCACGACAAAACTAAGCGAACCGAACATGTCAGCTCCCGGGCACCGTAGTAAGTTTACACCCACGGCGTCGTCATTTTGATTTCACAAGCGACAGCGGTGTACTAGTTCTAATGCCATGATGAAAGATTGAGCAGAACATGCTAACTGTTCTGTGTTTGGCTGCACAGACGAGCACAGAACACTGTTTAGAGTCCCAGCCTCAGAGGAGACAGCAGAGCAGTGCATTTATTGATTTATTTACTGTATATTGCTGCTGCCACACAGATCTAAAATAAAC
>NW_015549637.1:837818-860064 GCF_001515605.1 Sinocyclocheilus anshuiensis
CAGACACATTCTGGGGACCCCTGAGACTTATATTACATATTATAAAAAGGGGCATATGTAAAAAGGTGAGCCGATGAAGACTAGTTTATTCACTTGATATGCTTTAGACACAGTACTGCCGCTCCCTATACACAGAGTACGCAGTTTGTGTAGGGCACCATCCCAGTTGCTCAAAAAAAAAAAAAAACTTTCATTCTATATTAATATTAACATATATACATAAATAAAAATCTAAACATTAACATATATATTATATATATATAATTATAAAAAATGCATTTTATGATGAACACAGTATAGGCAGTATAAGCACACGTGACGCGCCATTCCAGCATCTGCGCTCGCTCTCACCTCATGTTTGCGGCTGAATACAAATGAACATCATAATTAATGGACAACTAGACTATATCAGGGAAAAGACAACAGTGCAGTCCGGCGCAGAGAAAAGAAAAAGAAAAAAACCCAAGATTAAGCCCGTGCTTCACTTTCAGGTAACTACGTTCATAATCCTGTGAAACGTTTTTGACTGTTGACGTTAGTAACGTGTTTTAATGTCGGTAATAATTTCACCACCACCACTGACGCATCTGACTTAATATTCTAGTTTCCATGACTTAAAATGTATTATAAAAACAATGAGGCAATAATGACTGGTTAATTAATAATAATCATATGGTTTCACTGAATAACACTGTTAAATACATAATGTAATACAAAATAAACAATTTGCATTATTACAAATGCCTGCAAAGGGCACCAAAGGCCTGATAATTGCTGTTGCTACACTTACAGGACGATCACATCCTTCTTTAATATTGACCAAACATTTAATTCAAATATCCACTTAATTTCTTCAACAAAAACATGTGGACATCACAACCCTTACCAAAATGAACCATGGTTTTATCGTAGTAAAACTGCTTGATTTTATTTTGTGTGATTTCTGAATGCTTGAGACTATAAAATCAATCAGACAACGGTATTAATAAAATTACAGCCATAGGTAGCTGTCTAGAGCTACAACTGTAATTTATAAATAATCCAATTTAATTACTATTATTTATTTACTTTTATATTTTATTAAAGTTCTATTTTGACCCTTTATAGTAGATGTTTTTTTTTTGAAGGAGAGGGCACAACAATACTATTCTGCTTAGGGCACCCATTTGGCCAGCAGCGGCCTTGTTTAGACGTTAAAACATCCACGTTTCACATCATTATTGGGTGCTTTAATAATATAATTGTGTATAGTTACCTCATTGCGTGATTACATAAGACTAGCTAAGAGAAAGCTCCTCGTTGTTTAGCTCAGATTCACACGTCCTGAATGGAGGAGTAACCTGAGCTTAGATAAGTGTCTTTCTCTAGGGCATAATGGTGGTACTTTCACAGATCTTTAACAGCCGTGTCCTGACTGTGTCCTCCTGCAGCCCATGCAGCTATTATAAGATCTCACGCTTTGAGTCAACGGTCTGTTTAGTGTGACATGCAAATCCACTCTGAAAAAAGAGTCAGCCCGCTGCTGTACGGTTCTGTTTTGAATCTATTCAAATAAGCATCAGTTTGCTGAAAACTTTTAATAATGTAGATGTCCATCAGCTGATCTCACAGCACAGAGGAGGCGGTAATTATTTATTTATTTATTTATTTGCATTCTGATGTTTTTTTCCATTTATAATGATAATCAATGCCATCCTCTCTCTGACTCAATCAGTGTTGCTTTGATTAGCTATTAACATTTCTCAGTTTAAAGGTAGGTTAGGAGTTTAAATATTTATTAAATCATGTAGCTTTTCAATAGAAAAGCTGTTGTACTGATATAGTAGCAGGGAAGCGCTGACAAAAGCTATGTTACATTTTTCTTTTACATGCGCATTTAAAAGTGCTGTTTTTTTGGTCTTAAGAACATGGCTGAAAGTGGTTTGCTTACGGCATAGACTCACACAGCCAGAGACGACACTCAATTAGCTTCTCTATTACAAAAAAAAACAAAAACTTGTCTGCTTAGTTTCAGCAAACATTGTATGTTTGGATCTGTTGGACATCGGATTACTTCAACAGTCAAAACCAGCTTTTATAACAGCTGGTTCATTACAACTAGCTTAGTAAAAGTAGTTTGCAGTATGAAAAACAGAAATAACACTCTTAACCTGCACACAGTGTGTGAATTCACAATGTGCTTTATGAGAGGTTGTGGCCATCTGGGATCTGGCATAAGGTCAAGCTCATGTACAAAGTGAAGGCAGAGAAAAACAGAAAAGCACACCTTCATCTTACACGTGTTCTCTTCCCTGTATGGCAAGAAAACACATGATGCAGAGAGGGCTGTCTTATTTAAGCTCCAACTACTTCATTACAATCTATGCAGCAGAGTTTTTCTCTTGAAAATGAGGCACCAGGAACTGTCCTAGACCGTTCTGTTATGTGTAATTGTACATCGTGATCCACACTGTGTTTGTCAGCTGTGCACAGTAAACTTTGGTTAAGTTCAGCTATCAAAGGCCACAGGTGAACCGATCTCTTCCGGCCTCTTCCAAAGACCTGCCCTGCACCTTGTTTTGTGAACAGACCTTTTCTTTTGGAGAGCGAGTACGAGAGACCTGCCAAGTGCCGGTGAGCTGATCTTACCATGACCTTCTCACAGTACAGCCTGGATTCATTCAGCGAAAGTGCAGCGAACACGAAGCATGCTCTGTGAGCATATCAGACGGTGCAGGACAGAAAACGAACAAACAGCAAGACAAAGCCCTGCAGCCGTTCTTTCATCACAAACTATCTCACAGTTTCTGTTGTTCAAGCTAATGCTTTCAGGGCACTGCTGTCTTCTGTTCAACAGCTGCTTTCTTTCTAAATCTCCATCTATCCAATACTTACCAGTCTGTCTAGCTATGCTCAGACTCAGTTGTACTGATCCGAACCCATCAAATGAAAACTTCCCTGCCGGTTGGCTGGATCACCAGTGTGATGTGTGACGGTTACATTAACAAATGGCTTGACACTCTGGTACATCTACAAGACTATTTCTTGGATATTTCTTCTTAATATTCAGCAATATCACTGAATTGACTGCACAGATTCTATTGGACGAGAATTGAACGGAGCTGATGATGCTGACATCACTGTTTTCTGCAGGGCTGCTTTACAGCTGAACTGCACTACTGTCATAATTCATGATCTTTACACAGTTATTGAATTGAAACTGAATCAACCCTGCACTGACCTCAGCTGAACAATGACACCAGTTTTTTAGAGCTGCTTTTCAGCAGAATTGATCTCTGAACCATCAATGAATCATTATTTTCCTGTTTATCACCGTGAAGCTGTTCTGAAACAATCTGTATTGTATAAAGCGCTACAGAAATAAAAGTGACTTGACTTGGAAGAAAGGAGGCTACGTTTCTGAACAGCTGATTTGTGTGGCACAAGTTTTCAAGAACTGGTAGTGTTGGGTGGCAGTGAAGGCGTCGTACCCTCAGTCAGTACGTTTACAACAATACTCCGATTTTAATACGATTAAGACAATACTTTGATTACGAATCTACCATGTAAACAGAGATTTTTGATTACCTTAATCCGGCTAAAGTCATAATCGAAGTAAACACTAATCGAATTAAGACATGTGGAGTATTCCTATTTTAGTCGCATTACTGAAGTGCAGAATAGACATGTAAACACCTTAATCACATTATTACCATCGTGTAGGACGTTTCGTTGCATTTTGCGACAGGATACACACATGGCAGTGCTCAACCGTTTGACGGCAAACAAAAAAACGGCTTCAACAACGCCGTCGTCTGTTTGCATGTATAGCATGACAAATAATTAACTGCACTTGAAGCTTTCAGTAAATTAAAAATGAAACACCCAAAACTGTATATGGCATCATAATGAAGACGAACTATGTTTATATGTGAAATTCTGGAGGGGACGTCGGATGGCGTCGCGTGGGACGTAATGACGTGTGCCATTCATCGGTCTATGTACTATAACATGTAAAACGTGAACATGAAAGGAATATTCTAAAAGCAACTCATGTATACACCTTAATCGTAATATTGTCTTATTCAGAATAAGGTAAATAATTAGATTACTGATGTCCATGTAAACGTAGTCAGTGTCTCTCGTAGTAAGCACTGACATGTGCACTGTGAAGTTCTCCTCCTGTCAGCTGCACTCACTTGATGAAAAGGAGGGGAGCCATTTCAATTTGGCATAGAGCACATTTCAATTTCAGTAGATTGGCTGAAGATTACAGCTGTGATTATGCTGACAAAGGGACTAAGATGCCTGCCAGGACAATCAGATAAAAGTGCAACGCTGGGCAAAAACAGGGTTTGAACTATTGGTGACTCAGCAGGAGCAGGAGAAGAAATGGTGCTAGAAGAACAAGGCCATGGTTTAAAACACATGCTCACCATATCTCTATTGATTCTCTTAGACAGCAACGAGATTAAACTGAGAGTAAAATGAAGACTTTTCTTAATTGGTATAGTCCACCCCAAACTGAAGGTTGTGTCCTGATTTACCCTTATAATCAATGGTGCACATAAGTGGTCCGCAGGTCCGCATGCGCGACCAAAATAAAAAATGCCCTGTGTAAATAAGTTCTGACAGCGCATTTGCGTACCGACATGATTGACAGCTGTTAATGCACAATCACCATTTTAGATCGTCAAACTGTACTGTATAAGATTTCTATTCAAACTGAAAGCATAAATCTAGGCTATCCGCTGCCGTTTTTTAAAGCACAAACCCGGAAGCGCATATACTTACTTTGCCAGCAACCCGCCAAAATAAAAGCCTGCTGATTAAAAGTTCGAAAATGATGAAAATAAAAAAAAAGTAGTAGTAAATATGAACATTTTATTTTAAGTTTACTATAAAGTAATTGTATTTGTATTTAATACTTCCTTTTAATTTTAAAATATAACAGTATTATCACACTTTATTATTTAGTTTATTTAAAAAAATAAAAAATAAAGTGCAATATTATTATCAGTCTTATTAAATTTTTTTTATAGTTATATTTAATGGGTAACAGTATATGCAGTGTGAGGACCAAACCAAATCTCCAGGTTCTCATATGAGAACCAGGCTGAAAAACGTATGTGCACCCCTGCTTATAATGACAGCATGCAGGTTTGCGTTGCACAACATCAGATAGATTAGGCCCTTCCAGAGAGGCACAAAATCACTTTCCAGAACTTTCTCCTTCACTGTTCCTCACTGGTGGAATGATTTTCCAAACCCTATCCAGACAGCTGAATCTCTGACAATATTCGAGAAACAGCTTAAAAATCATCTCTTCTGTAAACATTTAACTGTATACTGCTGACATAAACTTTGTATTGCAAGCACTTCTCGTGTTATAGGTTCTTTAAGATGAACTGCTTGTTGTATTCCTCATTTGTAAGTCTTTTTGAATAAAAGCGTTTGCTAAATGAATAAATGTAAACTGTGCTCAGATTTGTCAAGATGCCAAAATCCACAATCAAATGAGCTCATACTGTGCATTCAACATTAAATTATTGCTGTGCCATCCACATTAACTGTGCCATTTCACCAATGGAATTTTAGGAGAAACATCTGAGATAAAGTTGATACTTAACTTACAATGACATCATTGTACCTTTTCTACCTCTCAAGTAGGGCTAGTATCTTAACGCACCCTTACTGTACTAGCGTGCACTCTTTAGGAGCAGATAAGGCACAGAGGTGTACGGTGTCATGCTGTTGTACGGCTAAAGCCACTACGTCTGCACCTGCATCCCTCATAAGAGACGCTCAGGCTCATGGGACTCAAGCAGCATCATAAATGCAGACTTTGTAAACTGATTTGTCTAAGAGTTACTGTGTGAGAGTCCGTCCTGCTGCAATCCACAGAGTATAGGACCGTGTCACAGCCCCGCAGCCTCATGCAAATGCTTTAGTCAAATGATCAGCTCACTTACAGCCGGGGGGTTGGGAGACATTCAAAACGCATCACCCACTTCACATTCCTGTTCCACTCTGCAAACAAAATATGGCTGTATTTAAACAACAGCTGAGATGTGCTGGCTTTCCTCAACGCGACACACAGATGAACAGTGTGACTGAAAAACATTTGGATCCTGGCTGCAGTCGCTTCCTTCCTTTTCTGCATTCCTGTCTTTTTGAGCAGTTTTTTCTGATAAGTGATGAAGAACAGCATGCTGTGCTTCCTCTGCGCTACACATTCAGAGGCCCATCAAGCATTTTTCTGAACTTTTGCTCTCTTTCATGCTGCCTACATGTACCCTACATTTGTACTGCTATGTGGAAAAAAACTGCGAGCTTTCAGATCAACATCACTATCACAACAGAGACCTTTAGCAAAGTGGCAAAAACAGCCACTGCTGTTTACATACCAGCACACGAGTGTGGAGCTTAAATGGGCCAAGGTTTGCTTGTTAAAATTAACAGTGTAAGTGCACTGCATTGTGGGAAGGGACGCAGTGCGGGTCAGCAGTGCATTGGCAGTGGATGGATGTCAGACTCGTGACAAAACTCCTCTGGGAGCAGAAGCTGCGGTCAGTGCCGGATTCAATCCTGATCCCAGCGCAGCTGAGAGAGACAAGAGGAGCAGAAACCTGTTACTGAGGGATCTAAAGAGCGCCGTCACTCCACAGGACACAGATGTACACACACCATGTTCTATGCAACCTACACAAATAAACAACTACATAAAAACCTAGAGCTGGATTCACGAAAATCTTCTTAAGAAGTAAGTTCAGAAATTTCTTAAGATAAATTCCAATATGTTTTTAAGAATGCTACTAAGTGCAAAAGTTCTCAAATATGTTCTTAAGAACATTTTATTTTTTCTTAAGAAGAAAAGACTAAAGAAAAAACTTAAAAGGCCACCTTTTTCACAGCCTACAGATTAACGTAATAATCATAATAGACAGGGTAGTGCCATATTTATTTTTTGACAGGCCGTGAGGGATAGAAGTACAATGCGTTCAGTGGATTGTACTGTTGTTTGTTCAGCTGACGAAACATCAGTAGACAAAAACTCCATGAAACAGTTTTGAAAGTTGTAAGTTGTGAAAAAAATTACATGATCTAGGACCTTTATACTGTGTGTGCCATTGTGAAGACTGTAGTCTGTCCCTCACATCTCGTTTTCATCCGTGTTGAATTCAGTATGGCATCTGACTTGATTAAGGTCTATAAGCATGCATACTATTTTCATCGCAAACAGCTTGACGGTTGTCCAGCATTCGGCCTCACGTCGTCTAATGCACCACGTATTTTGAATTGTTTATTTATAGGCTAAAATGAAAAGCAAGTTCCCTATTTGACTCTTTTTTGTAGAGTTGTTACTGAATTTTGAATACAGCTAAAAGTTGTGTCTTGCATAATCATGACCAATCATTGTTTACATTATCGATCACTGGTCTGTCACTTCAGAAAACTAGTGCACATCCCTAGTACAGTAATATGTATTATGTTGTTATGCTAAATTACAACAATTAATTTGAAATAAGCCAATCAATTCATATAACATCTTACCTTTGGGGATTTAAGATAAGTTTGAAGCAATCCTAAATTTAAGAAGTTATTTACAAGGATTTTTAAGAAGATTCTTTTCAAGAACTCAAATTCTTTTTATGTTTCGTCTTAAGAACAATCTTAAGTGAAAAGATAAGAACATTCTTAAGAAGCATTCTTTTTCTAAACAAAGAAATGATCAGTTAAGGAGAAGTCTGTTCTTAAGAATGTTTCCTGAAGCTACCGAGAGCGACAGCAGGCAAATGACAACGTCAGATGATTATACGATGGACAAACTAGATGTAAAGCCACAAGAGGCAGAGGGTCAAGGCAGATTACATGACAGTGAGAGCCGATTCATGTGCCAGAGCTGCAACAACAAAGCATCTCTCCATTAGCAGATAGCCTCCGTGGTTTAAGTTTTCAAATCTGTCTCAGTTAGTTTTTGTATTCTGATATGCTGGGGATTTATGATTATTTGATTGTTCCCTGGAAGAGGAGCACAGCACTGCCAAGAATCAGACAGAAAAACACCTATTAGCATGATGTGCAGGACATCTTTAAAAACCACAACATGACGACATTCAAATAGACACTTCTTCATTTCTTAATACATGTATCTGGTCTCACTGCACACAATTCATCAGTGCACATTATTCAAAAGATATATCTGTCTGGAGCAAACACAGACAAGCAGAGTGATGCTGCTGGACTGTTAAATCAGCACTCACAGAACCCCGACGGAACTAACTGATGTATAAATATGTATATGTATATGGAGAAGTCATGGCCTAATGGTTAGAGAGTTGGACTCGTAACCTAAAGGTTGTGAGTTCGAGTCTCGTACCGGCAGGGATTGTAGGTGGGGGGAGTGAATGTACAGCACTCTCTTCCACCTTCAATACCACGACTAAGGTGCCCTTGAGCAAGGCACCGAACCCCCAACTGCTCCCTGGGTGTGTGTTCACTGCTGTGTGTGTGCACTTTGGATGGGTTAAATGCAGAGCACTAATTCCGAGTATGGGTCACCATACTTGGCCACATGTCACGTCACTCACTTCACTTTTTTCACTTTTAAAGGCTAAAATACACTACACGACTCCCCAAATCTGAACATCATACAACTTGCTGACTTTGTAAAAGGCTACAGACAAAAAGAGGGCATCACACATTAAACGACCAAGGATCACACACTGTACAGATCGCAATGGGAGAAAGAGGTGGTAAGTCGTTTATAAGTCACTTTAAAAAATATGAAAATGTCTAAAATCGACTCAAAATATCAATAATATCTGATATCTGATGTCTGATATCATCCGACCAGATGAAACCAGAGTCTGAGTCTCTGCTCATCATACACAATACAATTTTCTGTGAACTCCAAATGCCCAAAATGCAGACTGAATCTGACTTTCAGCAACTAGTGTTGACTTAAATTTTCTGTTAGTGGTATAGCTATATAATACTGCATATTTACAGAATCATGTTTGTAATGCATACTTACAATGGTGAGTAGAAAGACTTCTCATTTCTTGTATTCTACAGTTGAAAATTGTAAGAAAATCACCCCTTCCTCAAACCTCAATGCTTTCCCAAAAATGGCATTGCAGAGATATTTTGTGCATGTGTGCAGTGGAAGAAAATCGCAAGTCGATCCACAAGCTTCTGTTCTGAAAGACAAATACTCACGTTCTTCTTGTGTTACATTTGTCAGAAGACAGCAACCTCCCAGTTCTCCTTCCTAGCCAATTTACAAGTATGTCTAATTGCATCCATCTAAACTGTCAGAAATCAGCTGCTAACATATTTTTACAAAGCACTGCAAAACACTAAAAAGGCCATTACGTTTAGAGGAGAAACTGACATGCATTAATTAAAAGCAAACCACTGTGTAAGAGACACTCACTATTATTGATCGGCAGTAGTTTTGTCGTCGTCTATAATGCAGGACAGAGTTCGCTACAGAAAACTCACTGAGCGTCTGAAAAAGAGAGAGATTTCCCTCCACTTGAAAAATGACACTAATTACCTTATTCTGATCGGTCCAGTACAGGAAGTAGCCCCGCGGGTCAACACGCAGCGTCACGGGCGTAACTGTAGTGCAGTCCTACAAAAACACAAGAGAACAACAAACACAATCACATCAGTGTCATCACAGCACAAGGGTTAGTTTTATGACAGTCAACATAATGAATACTAATCTAATGTATTATGTGACTTAGGGGTGCTCCGATTGATCGGCTACCAATCGCTATCGGCCAATAATGGATTTGGGAAGTTTGATCGGTGGTCTCTATAAAGGAGGCAGTGTCATATTGTCACCAAAGTTTATATTTTGCATTTCTTTTCAAGTCTTGCCAGTTTTTAAACCATTCAGAGCTCATGCACACTCGAAGCGCACACATAAGGCCTACTTACATACAGCTCACCAAATCAGGCTGGTGCTGAGTGTAAGCTATTGTGCAACAACTGCCCCACAATAAAAACAAAAATGTACTGCATGATCAAACATTTAAGGTGAGATAATTATATATTTTTCTCTAAAAAATGCCCCACCCCCACCCCTTAAATTAAAAAATTCCCCCCACATGAGTCAACTGGGGAATTCCCCCCATTTTCAAAAATGAAATTCAGGCCCTGAATGAATGTCTGTAAAAATCCTGATTGGAGCATCACTATAAATAATTCTACATGATAAAAAGAAGGCTTCAAAAAGATCGTAATCGGTGATCGTATCGGCAGATACTGCTTCCTGTGATCGACGATTGGCTCCAAAAATCCTGATCGGAGCACCCTTAATATGACTGAAGTGTGGGTAGATGAGACAAATTATATATATGGCATGTTTACATTCGTGTAAATAGAGAAATTAAAGAGGAGGAAAAATGTGAACCAGTAGAGTGAGGAGACAAAACAATCCTTATCGTGAGTCAAACTGAGGGTCTGGTGTGAGCCGTCAAGCACAGAAAGACAAGAGCAGCTCGTGTGTCATATAACCCTCAGGACAACTTTACATAGCAGCTGCAGATATTACTGGAGCTCTATAAAAAGACCCACACGCCTTTGTTCTGTGGTGATTTGTAGCACCTAAACTTCAACAGGGGCCGATAACGCATACAGAGATTCAACACGCATCAATGCTTTTATTATGGAGTCCAAAACACCACATCTGTGACCAGTACGCACTGAGAAGAGATAAACACCACCCAGATCACACACCAGAGGTTTTACGAGTGTGTCCAATCATATATAGTCAACAGCTTGTCTGACTGGTTCCTGTTTCTAAATGATTTATTGCTGGGAGGCTTTTGGATGCAGGTTCTGCCACCGAATGACAAACAGTGGCCAAGAACACTGGTACTGACATGCTGCTCGTGTTATAGATAATAGAGCAGGTTTCCAATCCCTTTGTGTCCTTCACTGAAACAAAACCAGCCCAGCCTGGTATCTGAGCCTGAGGAGGACAGAGCTCCTTTCCAGCGGTAGATGGTGACAGACATATTCCTAGAGAAAGTCTCTATTTGCTCCCCATTTAATCTCATTATTGTCTGGGAGAAACAACTGAGATACTGAGGAGGTCTTCTTTCCATTGGGTTCCCGCAGTTACAGATCTTCTGTTAGTCACAGCGATTTAAAGGCAGACAGCAAATACACCAGCAGACTTGAGGTGGAGGCGTCTGAGTGAGTGAGCGCTGCAAACGGGGAAAATCAATCTCTTGGCTGGAGAAATGAGCTTTGAGTATTCTCATGGCTTTTTGTTACTGCAAATACATTGAATAAGCAAAGCTCAAGAGACATTTTCTGCATGATGGCAACATGCATGCAGTCAGACATCTTTTGCTCAAGGCATGGAGAAGACGAGGCCGTTTAACAACCATAATGTCTTTTAAATGTAACAAGTAAGCCGGTGATGTTTTCCTTAGTATTCCCCTGCAAAACAGTGAGACACACACACACACACACGATTTCAACTGTTCATAATGGACATAACCCTCTACACTGCGAGTAAATCACTCGCATATGCGACTAAATCTTCCCTCTGGGCGACTAAATGATGTCTAATATTAGCCATTGGCTAATAAATGTTCTGATTTTACTCGCCAGTGTGTGAGTTGGAGGCTATTAAGTATAAGTATGACTGAGCGCTTCAGAGTTTCACTCTCCGTCAAGTGATCTGTGCTGTTTTTCAGTTCATCTGAATGGATGCGCAGCGCACCTGCATAGGCTGTATTAGACATACCATAAACTGTAGCGTGAAGGCGCACGACTCGTCGCTTTGTCTCACACACAGAAAGAAAGAAAGAGAGAGCGAGCGAGAGTGAGTCTTACATACCATGCAGAATTGACGTGCTACATGTAAACGATATTCTTTGTTGCATTTTCCTGTCAAAATAACGGAGTTCCTTTGGAATTCTTCAGCTTTTAAGAAATGCCGGGTTCTCCGGTAGTAGGCGGAACTAATGCGCAAACGACGATCTCATTGGCTGGCGCTCACCTATTATCGTCCCTGTTTTGATTTCAGCAAATCAGTTCGAGCAAATGCACATAACCTGATTAATATTTATGAATCCAGCAGCTCATTAATCCTTAGTGCGTTTTATAATGTTCTCATTAATAGAATTCATAGTAGTATTATTATTATCTTGTCAGTATTATTGTTTAGTTTTTCCCCCCATTTTTTTTTACAGAAACACTGAATGACCAAAAAACAAAAAAAACAACACCAGTCCTAAGTTCAGTTAAAATGACTAATATGCACTCAAACATGGTTAGCCAGTTTTAATTCTAATTACTAAAGTTCTATCATTAAATAATACTTGATTATCATATTATAATGCTTGACTGACTCATGTTAAGAGTGTACTTTCAGATATAAAAAAAAAGCTGTGCCATTTTACAAATATATATATATATACACACACTATATTGCCAAAAGTATTGGGACACCCCCTTCTAATAAACAGGTTTGACTACTTTAGTAATTTCCATGAGTACAAATCTTAATGTTTAAGCATTAGTCATTTTAGACGCTTCCAAAACTGTTGCAGCAGAGATGGAAATACATTTTTAAATACATGAATTATGTTTCCATCGTTGTTGCCACAGTTTTGGAAGTGCCTTCTTCTGTTCTAAAGAAGGGGGTTTCCCAATACTTTTGTCCATATATTGTATGTACAAGTCATTGGTGTTTGGTGATGAGTTTTTAGCTCAAGGTCTTCATTTAAAATCACAGCAGACCAGTCAAGTTCTTCCACACTGACTCAATCAATCATTTCTTTTTTAACCTTGCCTTATACACAATTACATTGTATATTGTAAATAATAAAGGTTATTTTATTGGCAATTCAATAAAAATGATTTCTATATCTTTTTTTTTGCTTTTAATTTAGTTAATTAAATACTTTACAACTGAAAACATGAGTAGCCTCGTTTGATTATTTTCTTTTTTTTATTTTAATCTTGATGGACTCACAGCAAAACATCAAAAGATTTCAAACAGGAAAAACGTGCTGATAATGCAACAGGACAGAAAACAGTCAGTTTTTCAGCTAAAGTCAGTTCATTGAGGATTCAGTGATGTCATCATACAGCTCAGTTCAGTTCAAATAGTATCTGTGCAATCAAGTCAACAATATTGCCAGAAATTAAGCGTCCCCAACTAAGCAAGCCAAAGGTGACAGTGGCAAGAAACCGAAACTCCATCGGTGACAGAAATGGAGAAAAAACCTTGGGAGAAACCAGGCTCCTTTGGGGGCCAGTTCTCCTCTGACCAGACCAAACCAGCATGATGTGGTTTAATTCCAGGCTGCAACACAGGTCATATTGGGCATAGGACTCATTTCAAAATGAAAGACTCAAAACAGCTAAACTAATATTAGAAAACAGAGAGTCCAGGCTCTGATTCTGATTGGATGAGACACACATGAAGCTGATAAACACACACCTGTGATGCACATCAGATCAACTGTAGATTAAAACATGAGTGAATTTGTGACTGTAAACAACCAAACGCCATCAGGCCGAACTGTTCTGGGCTGCGTTTCCCAAAAGCTTCGTAAGCCTAAGAAGTTCGTAAAAATGATCGTACGACTGATCGTAATATTATGGTCTGTTTCCCAAAAGCATCATAACTTAAATAGCACTTGAAAATCATCGTAGATCTATGAGTGCTCTGGAGTAATCGTAAAGCTTTAAGTGCATCGTAAGAAGACAGATTTATGCGGTCACCTGCAGGACAATCGGCAGATTACACCTTTAACTTTATTCAAGTGCAATGTGATTATGATATAAGTATATGATTGTACTTTATTGTACACTTTATTACTCGTTTTTGTTGTTGTTGTTGTTTTTTTAAATGAATTTATAAATGAAATAATTAAAAAGGGCAGAAAAAATAGAAATACACATCTAAATTAAATGACTGAACAAAAAAAATGAATAAAAGAAATAATGTAGGAAATATGCTTCAAAGACTGGGGAAAAAAAAATCTGTCAATGACTTGCTGACTTGCACGAAAAGCAGTAATGTATTGGACTCGGAAATAACGTCTCTGTGTATATATATATATATATACACATATACACACATACACACACACACATATATATATATATATCTTATTTCAATTTGGAATAAACAATACACAATATACAAAACAATATAAAAATGTAAAGAAGAATAAATATATTTATAAACATTTTGTGCGTAAATAATATATAAAAAATAATATCTAATATGTGAGTAATATTTATACTTATCACATCATATGTTTAATATAATTTAATAATTATATATATGCAAGCATTTATATACTTAATTATCATATTTTGAATATCTCAAAAAAAAGTTTACACATCAAATACGACTTGCAATATAACATGGTATATTGTAATATGTTTATTATATATTAAAATATATTATTTTATATTGCATGTTGTATTTGATGTATATATGACTAATAAAATATATATATATCAAATATTTTTTAAATATAAAAGTATTTTCTCAGTGCGAGTCTACAGACATCTGGTCTCAGATTCATTGCTGTTAGTGTGAGGAAATCATTTTAATTCAGCACACGTTCAAACCTCGTAATGCGCCGCAAAGCACGCTGCTGTTCGAGTTTTCAATTGAAGTGCTCAGAAAACGTCTGAATCACGGCGAGCGGTCTTTGCGGGATTGACTCATTTTTGTTTTGTCACTCATTCTGCTGGAACCTTGAAAACCTTGAGCAGCAGCTCTTCATTCTGAATGCTGAAAAACTTGGAGAGCTGAAGGAAGCTCAATGTGTCATGTGGCTGACAGTTTTCCCAGTGCTATGACCGTGGTTATGATTATATGTAATTGACTGTGGATGGAGCATCACAGTTAAGATGTCAGGTGCCAGCGCAGCCAGACGCCACACTTGATCTGAACAGTTGTGTCTCCATATGCCAACCCGGCTCAGATCAGTCATTCTCCAGCAGTCCCTGAGAAACAACACTGGATTGACACGCACTGGAGAGCTGCATCTTCTGATAGACTAAGATCAATCGTTATCGAGAAACGCAGCCCTGAGCAGTCTGAATGACTCTCACATATCAATAACAAAGAAGTCCTGGCCAATATATCCACCATGCAAAATGTCTTGACATGTTTTTACAGTTGTGCATACCGACCAGCCCTACTTAGGTGCAATGTGACATTTCGGTGATCACTAATTCTCTAGAAGTAGTTGTTTCCTGACAGACTGGCATGGCAAGTAAGATGAGGTGTACTGAATTACTAATAGGCCTACTGATTAAAAAAAAACTTTCTTTGATATTTCTTTGGCTTGTTCCCAGTAGGTAGTAACGAATAAAAACGAGCACAACAGTAAGTGAAAGGCTGCAATGAAATGATTCTGCAGAAAACTCTGGGCTTCAAAAGTCTCTTCCAGCAAACCGCTTTGCTTTTCAGTTTTACCAGTGAGAACACAAAGACTTTAAAAGCTAAAAGTGAAACAGGATGAAGAAAGTTGAAAGACTGAAAGGGACAAAAGAGGAAGGAGTGCACAGGATAAAAACATGTGAACTGGGGAAACTCAGGAAATCAGCCTGGAATCACACCCAAAACCACCACAAACTGGAAAAAACAGGATCACATGCATCCCTGCTCCTCATGCACATGTTAGGAAACACGGCGGTCACTGGAGGAGATCAGAGAAAGCGATCCGCTACTTCAAGACTGCATCATTTATCAGCTCCGAAAGCTGTTTTGGAGCATTTTGGATATTTCATTTCTTTTTGTTTATAAAACTAAGATCAGATAAAAAGACACTGGAAATCTACATGGTATGAAGAATGGAGGACAATAATATGTCTCTGGTCGTTAATATTAGCTTCTATTCTGGACCCACTTAAAAACGGTCATTTAGGAGATTCACACTCAATTTTAAATACAGTTGTCACTCTCAAACATGACATTTATTTATTAATTCAGCAGACACTTTTATCCAAACTGACGTATAAATGAGGAATATAAAAAAGCAACTCTTCTTAAGGAGGCAATAATATGAGAAGTGCTAAAAACACATTTTATTTTGTTTTCTCTTGACTACAAGATGTACAAACCCACAGATTTTCTAAATTGGCTAGTTTGATTGTTTGGATTACTAGTCAATTACTCGGTTATTTGAAGGATTTGAAGGAAGCCCAGTATAATTAAGCTGGTTTTGGGTTCATCTGACTCTAATCAGATTACAGTACCAACCTCTGTAATTACATTTTTATAGCTGCCTTTATATTAGGAAGAGGCTGGCTGACAAGATGATCATGATATGTCCTTGAGCCCCAACAGTTTAAAAATCCAACAACTTGTTGACCTCACTAACTTGGTTATTGGATGAATAATCAACTAGTCAACCATCATGCCACACCGCTTCTCTTGACAAAGATTTAACTGGGGCAGTTTATGACAGTCTAAGATCAGAGTTCCAGCATCACCAAAGATGAGGCATTAGCATCAGCAATGATGATCATAAACAATCTGCCTGCTGGTTCAGTACATGCAGGTGCAGGGCCGGATTTACCTCTTTTTGTGACATAGGCAAAACAAATTTTTGGGCCCCACTTCCCTATTAATATGTTAGGCCTAATATTACCACCCAAGCAAACAAAAATATTTCTTAATCAGTGGAAACGTTAGTGTTTTTCTATCGCAATACGCGCTTGCGTTCAGTCAATAAAAATCGAATGTAGCTCTTAATTTGTTTGAGAACTCAGAAAGACCATTCCATTAATAGGCGCGGCGTACCTCTTCGGGAGTTATTTCTCTAATAATTTTAATGGCTAGGAGTCACAACCACACATCAAGACATTGTTCAGATGATTTGTTTCAAGACATTTGACATGTTTCCGTCCTGAAATGTGTTGAACTATTTTTACGCACCTCATCCCAAACCTTCCATTGAAAATTCCAAAACTTAATTTTAGAGCTAATAACAGAGGATTGGGCCATTGATATGCAGGCTAATGCAGTTATTAATGCAGTTATTAGAGTGAGAAAAAGAGAGAGATATTAAGCGCGTGTGAATACGTGCTTCTGTGAGTCTCTCAGCAGTGTTCAGCAGCAGCGTCGACTAATAGCGAATCTTTAAGTTAAACTGCTTCAAGAAACTCCCTACTGAGAAATGTCATGTGGCTTTTCAGCTGCGAAACTATTTTATTGATAAATTCGCGGGGCAGCGTTTCTGTCCGCGGTTTTGGGTTCATCTGACTCTAATCAGATTACAGTACCAACCTCTGTAATTACATTTTTATAGCTGCCTTTATATTAGGAAGAGGCTGGCTGACAAGATGATCATGATATGTCCTTGAGCCCCAACAGTTTAAAAATCCAACAACTTGTTGACCTCACTAACTTGGTTATTGGATGAATAATCAACTAGTCAACCATCATGCCACACCGCTTCTCTTGACAAAGATTTAACTGGGGCAGTTTATGACAGTCTAAGATCAGAGTTCCAGCATCACCAAAGATGAGGCATTAGCATCAGCAATGATGATCATAAACAATCTGCCTGCTGGTTCAGTACATGCAGGTGCAGGGCCGGATTTACCTCTTTTTGTGACATAGGCAAAACAAATTTTTGGGCCCCACTTCCCTATTAATATGTTAGACCTAATATTACCACCC
Organism: Sinocyclocheilus anshuiensis; assembly: GCF_001515605.1. Lineage (NCBI taxonomy): Eukaryota > Metazoa > Chordata > Actinopteri > Cypriniformes > Cyprinidae > Sinocyclocheilus > Sinocyclocheilus anshuiensis. The sequence goes on from NW_015549637.1 coordinate 855,487, forward strand.
AAGCAAACAAAAATATTTCTTAATCAGTGGAAACGTTAGTGTTTTTCTATCGCAATACGCGCTTGCGTTCAGTCAATAAAAATCGAATGTAGCTCTTAATTTGTTTGAGAACTCAGAAAGACCATTCCATTAATAGGCGCGGCGTACCTCTTCGGGAGTTATTTCTCTAATAATTTTAATGGCTAGGAGTCACAACCACACATCAAGACATTGTTCAGATGATTTGTTTCAAGACATTTGACATGTTTCCGTCCTGAAATGTGTTGAACTATTTTTACGCACCTCATCCCAAACCTTCCATTGAAAATTCCAAAACTTAATTTTAGAGCTAATAACAGAGGATTGGGCCATTGATATGCAGGCTAATGCAGTTATTAATGCAGTTATTAGAGTGAGAAAAAGAGAGAGATATTAAGCGCGTGTGAATACGTGCTTCTGTGAGTCTCTCAGCAGTGTTCAGCAGCAGCGTCGACTAATAGCGAATCTTTAAGTTAAACTGCTTCAAGAAACTCCCTACTGAGAAATGTCATGTGGCTTTTCAGCTGCGAAACTATTTTATTGATAAATTCGCGGGGCAGCGTTTCTGTCCGCGTGTGTGCGCGTCTGTGAGAGAGAACCGGTGAAAGCGTGATTTCCGTACATAAAAAAGGTGGAAGACATGGAAATAGTTTGTCATTTTTTACCCTATTGTTTGTTTACTATTTTTACGCACCTCATCCCAAACCTTCCATTGAAAATTCCAAAACTTAATTTTAGAGCTAATAACAGAGGATTGGGCCATTGATATGCAGGCTAATGCAGTTATTAATGCAGTTATTAGAGAGAGAGAGAGGACGAGCGAGCATAGGCACGTGCCTAGAATGCCTGTGCGTAAATCCGGCCCTGTGCAGGTGGTTTACAAAACCATTAATTCATTAATTCATTAATTCATGCATTTCTGCAGTTCATGGGCTGGGCACAGTGGATAATGAAGACCACTCCTGAAGTGCAGCATTGCTAGAGATGTTCGAATAAACCTGATAAAGTGGTTTCTGACAGGAAAAATAGAAATCCCACTTCTCTCCTAAACAAAGTCTCATCAGAAGCTGACACGCTACTGTCATCTCTATGCCAAACACAACATAGTTTAACTGAGGCTTGGAATTATTAACAATATACAGTAATTCTTCCTCTATTACTTATGTGCAATCATCTTGGAAAGCCAATAATACAAGGACCCTATCCATAATTTGTGTCAAACTCACATTGCACGCATTGTGAATTTGTGATCTTCAGTTAAAGTAGTTATCGCTGTTGTTTAGTTATGTTTGTCCCTCCCCCATGAAGCTCTGTGTCAGCATTTTCTTTACCTAACCCTGATGAAAGCACTTGGACTTGATGACTTTCGTGAACAGCTTTGACCTTTTAAGGCAGGAGAGGCCATGAAAGGGGAGAATATGAGGAAATATGGGAACAAGGAAACGTTACATTGAAGATAATCATCAGATTTCCAGGATCACGTGCCAGGTGCATGTGCTGTCAGCTGTTATGATTAAAGTTATTAATAAAGGTAATTTGCCTAAACATAATGTCAAACAAATATCACTAACAATCTATTAAAGAAAAGGAAGCAGCTATACAAACATGCCCCAATAGTGCAATATAACTGATCAAGATGAAGATGAATACATTGGTTTGAAATACATATTTTCTAAAAATGAAAAAGCCATCCTACACAATATATTTGCATTAAAAGAGATAATCACCCAAAAATGTAAAGTTTGTCATTATTTACTAGATCCAAAACACTGATTTCTACGATCTCTTTAAGTTTAAGATACTTGTGGGAAACGCTGGGATGAATGGGGTTTAACAGAAGTCAGTCAGTCATACGCGGGAGAATACATGACGACAGAAGCTTCATTTTGTGGTGATCTATCTTTTTAATGTTTTCCAACAAAATAGGACGATGAAATCTAGGAAACGGACGGGCATTGCCACGCATGTTACTTACATCGTCCCATTTAATGAACTTGTCGCCGGTCCTCAGGCTCTCGGGCACTGAAACGCGCTTGAGCTGGAGCGCGTGGACCCCCGGCTGCGCTCCCGCCATCTCCGTCCGTGTCCGCGCGCGTGCTGCTGCTGCCGCTGCTTCTGAAGCGATCTGAGACGCTCGCGACGCTCGCTGCTGCGCCGCTGAGACAGGACTCGTTGCTCGTGAGCAGCACTGGTGCATCTGCGCTCTCGTTGTTAACTGTCAGTGCGCTCAGGATTGTGTCGTGAACACTCGCTGCATTGAGCGAAAACATTAAAGATTAAATGCACGACTTTGCGTTTCTCTAGACAGTATTGAAATGAATGAGAGATCAAATGGAGACTTTTGCTAAAAAAAAAAAAAAACTCAGTATTTTCACACTTGTAGAGTTATCTCATAATGGGCTCCCATTTGCCAAGACTGCAGTTCACAGTCAATGACGTATCATGAACAATGTAAACGGAAACATTTCTCATTCCACGAGCAGATCGCCTGTGCTTTTGTTCTATATTTGCTCTAAAGAAAAACTGCACGTGCAGTGTTTACTCCGGGTTGGTGCAATGACTGCTACGACGCGATTTATAAAGAGTTTGGTGGTTTGGTGTTAAGGGCCGTTTTTAAGTCGTCTTCATTTTCTATAATCTACCTAGTCTTTGTTCTACACATTAAATTAATAAACACTTCACCACTTCACCCTTTTGCCTACAATTTAGTATTAACAATGATATTAATGCATCTCCCTTACAGATAACCAGTGCATTGCCTTAGTAAATGTGTTAATTACCTGGGTAATTATGAATTGCATCAAGCCTATAAATATATGAACAACAATAATAATATATAGAATAAAAAAAATAATAAAATAATGGGGGAAAAACAGAACTTCCAGCTGTGATTTCAAATTCACATCAATACTTCTTTCTGTGGTTCACAGAATAATAGTGACTTATTAGTGAATTATTATGGACTCATACAAAAAAGTATCACTACTACATTTAAATAACACTGGAAATTATTCAGCAAAAACAAGTGGAAGTGGAAATCTTATATTTGAGCGAGACTGCATTCAAAAGGCAGCAGGCTGTTCTTTGAAACTAAAGTAAGAAATATGACAGAAATATAACAATAACCCTAACCATTTTAATTGGTCTTCTGTTTAACTCAGGTTTATGGTTATTATGGTTATCTTAGAGTACAAAACTCAACAAATCTGAACTAATGGGCTTTGATTTAAAAGCTTCTCATCTGAGGTTGGAAGTGCAAATATTTATTGAACAGGGTTTTGAATTTGAGTCGCAACACTTAATGTTCAATGCTCTGACGCCATCGTGTGGTTCATACAAACATAACAAGTCTTCATGCAAACTCACTTCATGTGGATGTTTCCTACTGTTCAACAGTTTGGGGTCAGAAAGATTTTTTGTTTTTGAAAGAAGTCTCTTCTTCTCATCAAGGCGGCATTTATTTGATAAAAAATGCATTAAAAACACGAATATTGTAAAATATTATTGCAATTTAAAATATCTGTTTTCTATTTTAATATATTTTAAAATGTACATTTTCATATGAACGTTTACACTCCCACAGTCTCCCTTTTTCCGTTATTTGCAAATTAGAAATGATGTAAAGAAAAATATTCCACAGTTTATAAATAAACCTAAAAATCCTATTATTCATGATCTCTTATCGTCTAATCCTGAGACCAGACATCTGGTATCTTGCTTTATTCGTGCTTTTGCAACATCTGTATGCCCTAAGCACCTTAAAGCAGTCTGGTCTACTGAACTGAGCGATGAAGTGACTGATGAGATCTGGGAAGAAGCCTTGAGAATAAAGAGTTGTTCGGTAAATTCGAGATATAAATGAATCCAGTTCAAAGTTATACATTGTCTTCATTATTCCAAAACTAGATAAAATAAAATATTTCCCTCTATATCTTCTCAATGTGATCGATGCAATAGGGCGGAGGGGACACTGGCACATTTATTTTGGTTTTGTCCTATTCTGTATGTTTTCTGGTCTAACATTTTCGAATTGTTTTCTAGTGCTTACAAAATTAATATTCAACCTGACCACAGTCTGGCTATTTTTGGATATTCTGATGTAATGGACGTTCTTCCTCATACTCATCAACAGGCTCTAACGGTAGGCAACCAATGATTGATCATGACAACAATAAGCGACTAGATTTTCAGTGTCCTGCCGTTCGGATTCATCAGAGCAATTTGCTCCAAGATTAAACACACATAAAGATAAAATAAACACACACACACAGACACGCACATGCAGACGCACACGCAGACGCAGACGCACACACACACACACACACACACACACACACACACACACACACACACACACACACACACACACACTTCACAGATAATGATGCTAAAAGTAACTATTGACAGTCAGTTACCTGAAACCGTGACTAGGCCTACTGATAACGACAGGTGAGACCAGATCAAAGTCATAATGTTCATCACCATAGTCGTTAAAATGATTTGTGTTCATCCTAACCAGTAAATAACACCAGTGATTGATCATGACAACAATAGGCGACT
>NW_015549637.1:860412-861178 GCF_001515605.1 Sinocyclocheilus anshuiensis
CACACACAAACACACACACACACACACACACAGGAAGGACCCTTTGCTTTAAACCAGGCGCGGTTTGAAATCAGTGATGCGCGATTAATACGATAGTCACGGTAATATACGAGAAGCGCAGAGAGACGTGCTTTCTGCACCGCTTTGCGTAATAAACAATCTTCTCTTTTACAAAATTAAATGCAAATAACGAATACATGAAAAAGGCAAGTAAATAAAGAACAATATTGGTCTAATATTGGTGCTGCTCTTTCTTGCTAATTTTGGGCTGTTCAGTGAGATTTCATTGTATAGTAAAGCGTGTGCATGTGAGTCAGTGTGTGTGTGTGTGTGTGTGAGAGAGAGAGAGAGAGAGAGAGAGAGAGAGAATGTGCAGGCTGCAGCATGTGTTCACCTGTCACAGCATGAAGGACAGTGAGTGATCAGCTCCAGTCTGTCTCCTGCACACTTTATTACAATTTTTCTCGATTGCTAACACACAATTCATGAAACAATTCACCATTTTCTCACAACTATAAACACAATCTTAAAACTACTACTACTACTACTGTACAAACTTCAAACTTCCAGGTGAAAGTCAAATATTTTAGTCAAAAACACATTCTCTTTTATCAGACTCAAACTTTGGCCTCAGTAACACACAAACCTGCCAAATACACACACTGCTTCACTGCCTAGAGAACACTAGTGAGATCAATTCAAAACACTGTTACAAAAACCTCCTTTTGGGAAACAGGAAACATTTTGCAAGTCAATGTCTGTTACA
>NW_015549637.1:862164-874146 GCF_001515605.1 Sinocyclocheilus anshuiensis
GTGTGTGTGAGAGAGAGAGAGAGAGAGAGAGAGAGAGAGAATGTGCAGGCTGCAGCATGTGTTCACCTGTCACAGCATGAAGGACAGTGAGTGATCAGCTCCAGTCTGTCTCCTGCACACTTTATTACAATTTTTCTCGATTGCTAACACACAATTCATGAAACAATTCACCATTTTCTCACAACTATAAACACAATCTTAAAACACCAACTTGCACAATGCTCAAACTTCCAGGTCAAAATAAAATATTCTAGTTAAAAATCAAACTTTCTTCTGCCTAACTCAGATGACGCAAAAAACGTATCATATAACACAGACTACTTTCTTGACAAACAATGATGGGATGAATCTCTTACAGGCCAGCGAGCAGACAGTGTGTTTATGATGTACTGCTGCGACGCATCTTTTCTGTTACTCATGTGTGGATGTGCTTTACTATATAAAACTACGTTCATTTCTGTTATTAGACAGATTATAACATTACATTAAAAAAAAAAAAGTTGCATTGATGTAAACACTTTAAAAGATTAAAAACACAAACCCTTCTTCAGCAGAAACACAGACGCAGGAGCTCGACGCAGACTTATGACGTCACACCGCCCCACCAAAATAAAAGTCCTCTTCACACAAAACAGAAATTCACATACAGAAAACACATTTAAACAATAGGATAATGGATTGATTCAAAGGATAAACCACAGATTCAGAAAGATTTTAAGCTTCTGGCTTATATAGAAATGTAATCAAGTGTGAAGTGATCGCAGTTATAACACCAGAGCCTATTCTCAATCACGAACAAAGTCAGGTATCTTGATCTTCACATTACAAAGTTTAAACTTTACTACTACTACTACTACTGTACAAACTTCAAACTTCCAGGTGAAAGTCAAATATTTTAGTCAAAAACACATTCTCTTTTATCAGACTCAAACTTTGGCCTCAGTAACACACAAACCTGCCAAATACACACACTGCTTCACTGCCTAGAGAACACTAGTGAGATCAATTCAAAACACTGTTACAAAAACCTCCTTTTGGGAAACAGGAAACATTTTGCAAGTCAATGTCTGTTACATTATGCAGCATAAATAGAGGGGTGCACATACAGTAAAATTCAGCAATAAGCTTAAAGAAAAGTTACTTTCATTACACTACTGTAAAGGGATCTTACAGTAGATGAAAAACACTAGAAGAGAAAAGTACAAAAACCAAACAACAGAATATACAGTACAGTTTTTCTCAATTGCTTAAACACATTTCTTGAAATTGTGACTCCTTTTCTCGAAACTCTAAACACAAATCCATAACTTCTCACACAATTTCCCATACTTCCTATTTTCTGGTCAAAATGAAGCTCTCCACTCAAAACTATTAAATCTTGCTGAAAAACAAAAAAACTTCGCCCTCAGACATGACACACAAGCCCTCAGAAACACATACACAACAACATAGTCTTACACACTAATGAGATCAATTCATAACACTGTTGCAAAAACCTTCTTTTGGCAATCAGGTATCATTTTACAGCTCAATGTCTATTGCAGTATACAACATAATTAGAGCAGATACATGTTACAGTAAATATAGCAGATACAGTGAAATTCAACAATAAGCTTTACAGTAAGAAAATATTCTTTTCATTACACTGCTGTAAAGAGAACTTACAGAACAGTAGATGAAAAGCACTAGAAAGGAAAAGGTCAAATACCAAAGAATTGCATATGAACACACAACAGAATATAGAGTCATCTCTTAGTTCTGCAAAAATACAGTACATGTAAGAAGTACTGTACTTGACTACAAATCAGTTCAGCAGTTATGAGTTTGAGGGTGTACAACTTGTTCTTCAGGATTTACTGTACATATACAGTATATAAAAAGTAAAAGTTCTCTCATCTGAAGTACTGCTACTGTTCTGTCATTATATTTGATCTGTAAGTAGTATTGAAAGCCTGTAGATGAGCCCGTGGGCCAGCTGTCCTCATGTCCCTGCATCAACTACATTGCTGTGTATTTCATCAGGAATAAATGTCCTTTGACCCCGTCCCCTTCAGTTTTCTTTTCCCCTCCTCTTCCTCTTTGTCTCCCACTAGTAGGATTCATTTTCCAAATCACATAATCAGCTGTGCTCCTTTTTATATAATCCTGAGATTCTGACCTGTGTGTCATCAGTTTTGCTGCTGAATGTTCACACATGGATAAATGTGTGCTATTTGTGTTCATTTTGTGATTCTTGAGGTAGTTATATTGTGAGTTTGTGTTTTCTAAATAAGAACATGGTTAAACCTGTGCAAAATTATGCCGTTCTTGTGTAGAGTTTAGCAGAAAACACTGAGCAAATTGGAGTGTGTGTGAAAACAGGTGAAATGTGTTAAAAGTTTTGAGAAACGTGTCTTTGTTTCAGGAACTGTATGAATGGTTTGGAAAATTGTGCCAAACGAATCAGTTATAGTGTGTTAGCAATTGAGAAAAACTGTAAACACACATTGGAATATACTGTCAGTTACTGTAAATAAATAAATAAATAAATTCAGCATCCTCTCCCAAGTTGCATTACAGTATTGGTAATATCCTTATTTGTTATACTATAACAGTTTCTTAGTCTTCTGACAAAAATACTTTCTCTCTAGACAGTCGCCTCTCAGTTCTGCACAAATACAGTACATGTAAGAAGTACTCGGCTACAACTCAATTCAACAGTTATCAGTTTGAGGGTCTGTGCTACAGTATTTACAGTACAAAGAACAGTGAAAATTCTCTCATCTGAAGAACTGCTACTATGTACTGTAACTGTAATGTGTAAGTAGTGTAAAAACCCTGTAGATGAGCCTGCAGGCCAGCTTTCCTTATGCTCATTCCATGCGCAAGAGCATGTTCAACTATAGTGCTTTATATTTCATTAGCAATAAATGTCCTTTGACCTCGTCCCTTTCATTTTTCTTTTCTCCTCCTATTCCTCTTTGTCTCCCACTACCAGGATTCATTTTCTAAAACACATAATCACTTGTGCTCCTGTGCATATCATCCTGAGATTCTGACCTGTGTGTCATCAGTTTTGCGACTGAATGTTCACACATGGATAAATTTGTGCTATTTGTGTTCATTTTGTGATTCTTGAGGTAGTTATATTGTGTGTTTGTGTTTTTTAAATGAGAATATGGGTAAACCTGTGCAAAATTATGCCTTCTTGTGTAGAGTTTAGCAGAAAACACTGAGCAAATTGGAATGTGTGAAAACAGGTGAAATGTGTTAAAAGTTTTGAGAAATGTGGCTTTGTTTCAGGAACTGTATGATTCAGTGGCGTAACTACAGACAGTGCAGGCAGTGCTGGGGCCCGTGCCGCGGGGGGTGGGGGCCCGCAGCGCACGCGGGCCCTGCTCACATTGCAAGCGACTATATTAATATAAATTAATAATAAACGTATTAATAATAAAATACAAGTAGTACCGAGATTCTATAAAATATAAATATAACAAATAAAGGATTTGCTGCAACGCAATTTTGTCTGATATGTGAATTATTTATTGGCCTATTTTTTTTAATCCATGCAGCAAATGCTTTAAGAACAGCTTTAAAAATTACTTTATTGCATTCTAGATTATTTTAAAGAACGTTACACTAAAATTTTACGGGTAGCTTGAATGTAAAACATTGTCATGAATTCGTTGTATTCTCATTTGTAACATTTTCTTATCTAGTCTCTTGCTTTTCGGAGAGGAATGCGGTTGCCGCGATTACTGGGTTACTGTGCTAAAAAAATAAAAAATAAAAAAGTTTGCGGTAATTTCTGCACCACAGCGCTGAAACACTCAATGCTTCTGATAACCTTGCCTTCTGTGCTTTGCAAATACAATAGATAACACATGCTGATGACTGTAAAATTCAACACGATTAATTTGGTACTTCTGGCTGCTGCGGCCAGGCGCACGCACAGCCGCACAGCCGTGTGTGTTAGAGAGAGACGCATGCAAAGAGTTTCAATTTGAGTTTCGATGTTCAATTTAATATAAGAAACTGATAAGATACTGATTTTAGTTGGTCTAAATTAAGTAGGTTAGGCACAAATTTGCATATATGGGTTCCCTTCTAGACACGAGCGCTGTGTGTTTGTATGTGCTTCATAACCGTGCACCCCAGGGGGCCCGTTGTAATAGCCTGCACTGGGGCCCGTCATTACTAAGTTACGCCACTGGTATGAATGGTTTGGAAAATTGGGCCAAATGAATCAGTTATAGTGTGTTAGCAATCGAGAAAAACTGTAATGCTCTTTTGTATTTCATTGTATTACTTACTGTTTATTGTATTACTCTTAGTTACTTCTACTCGTGTACCTGTTATATTTTTATACTTCAGTTACTGTTTTTGTTCTTTTATTTATATTTATTTTGTTTTGATCGTATGCAGCAACGCTGCATTGCTTTGGCAATGCGAATCTACAAATATTTGTCATGTCAATAAAGCACCTAAACTGTGAAAACTGTGAGAGAACATCAGATCCAGTCCTGTTAAGATGAAATATGACATGCCTTCTGCGAACTCCTGCAAAGCGATATTTGCTTCTTCCCTTCAGGATAATGTACCTGTAATATGACCGATAAGAAGTAGAGGATTTTGTAAGTATAGTAAGACAAATATTGTACAAATATTATTTGTGAAAGTTTTTTCGATATTTGATGGGCTCAGTGTCTGGAGTTACTCACTTTAGTTGTGTTTGAATAGAAACGCTTGCTCGTTTAAAGAGACCAAACAACAATTATTATAATGTTTCAGGCACAAAGTGAATGTTGAGGACAAAGTCTCTAGGAAGATTAAATAGATAAGAAATACTTTGTTCAGAAATACAGAGGTGTTAATTATCGGACCTAAAAACTCTGTATGTAATAACCTAGTACACTGTCTAAGACTCTATGGCTGCTCTGTCAATTCTTCGTCATCAGTTAGGAACCTAGGTGTGCTATTTGATAGCAATCTTAATTTGTAAAACTGCATTTTTCCACCTTAAAAAATATATCTAAATTATGACCTATGCTCTCAATGTCAAATGCAGAAATGTTCATTCATGTGTTCATGATCTCAAGGTTAGATTATTGTAATGCTTTATTGGGTGGTTGTCCTGCACGCTTAATAAACAAACTCCAGCTGGTCCAAAATGCAGCAGCTAGAGTTCTTACTAGAACCAGGAAGTATGACCATATTAGCCCGGTTCTGTCAACACTGCACTGGCTCCCTATTAAACATCGTATAGATTTTAAAATCTTGCTAATTACTTATAAAGCCCTGAATGGTTTAGCACCTCAGTATTTGAACGAGCTCTTATTGCATTATAGTCCTCCACGTCCACTGCGTTCTCAAAACTCTGGCAATTTGATAATACCTAGAATATCAAAATCAACTGCGGGCAGGAGATCCTTCTCCTATTTAGCTCCCAAACTCTGGAATAACCTACCTAAAATTGTTCGGGAGGCAGACACACTCTGTCAGTTTAAATCTAGATTAAAGACCCATCTCTTTAACCTGGCTTACACATAACACACTAACACATTTCTAATATTCAAATCCGTTAAAGGATTGTTAGGCTGAATTAATTAGGACAACCGGAACCGGGAACAATTCCCATAACACCCGATGTATTTGCTACATCGCTAGAAGAATGGCATCTAAGCTAATATTAGTCCGTTTCTTTCTTATTCTGAGGTCACCGTAGCCACCAGATCCAGTCTGTATCCAGATCAGATGGTCACTGCAGTCACCCGGATCCAGTACGTATCCAGTCCAGATGGTGGATCAGCAGCTAGAGAGGACCTCTACAGCCCTGAATGTCAGCGGAGACCAGAACAACTAGATGAGCCTCAGATACAGATCCCCAGTGAAGACCTTGTCTCCTAGACGGCCACCGGGACAAGACCACAGGAACCAGTTGAGTCCTCTGCACAATGTGACTTTGCTGTAGCCTGAAATTTAACTGCTGGTTTCGTCTGGTCAGAGGAGAACTAGCCCCCGACTGAGCCTGGTTTCTCCCAAGGTTTTTTCTCCATTTTGTCACCGATGGAGTTTTGGTTCCTTGCCGCTGTCGCCTCTGGCTTGCTTAGTTGGGGACACTTCATTTCCACTATTTAACACTATTTAAACTGACACTATTTTCCTAATTAATGCTGTTCAGTTGCTTTGACACAATCTGTATTGTTAAAAGCGCTATATAAATAAAGGGGACTTGACTTGACTTGACTTGTTACGCTGGCTGAGCTGGGGAAGCTCTTTTCCTCCTCCTCCTCCTCGGACTGACACCGGAGCTTGAGTCGACACAGCCGACCCGAAAATGTTCTGTCAATTACAGACATTTAAAAACACTGACAGATAATTCAGCACACTTTTATTCTGAGAGGATTCTGTGTGAATTGTTGGACAAACTCCAGTAATATTGGAAGACTGCAGCGTGTCTGATTTTAAAGGTCTCTATATTCGCTGATAATTATGCTCCTATACACAGATGATATATGTATTGACATGTAAAAGTAAAATAATTTAAAATCATTGAAAGAATTAATTACAGTAATGATGATAATTAATCTCTCCTATCACCAAACAACACTTCTCAGTAGAGTAAATAAAAGGAGAAACAGTGTCATATACAGACATTATCAGGGCTGGATTGGTAATCGGGCATACCGGGCATTTTCCCGGTCCAGCCCTGGACATTATACATGAATAGAGCCTCATTCGATCTAACTATGTGAAGATGAACTCCATATTTCACTCCTTCATTATGGTGAATTTATATATGATCCTCAAAATTCAACCTCAGTTGTTTTGTTCAATAATTAGATTTTCATCTATATTTCTGGCTAAATTTAATCATTTAAATGACACAGGCATTCCCTGCGGTTCCCTCTGATAATGATTGGTTATATATGCAGAAGTAAGCAAGTTTGAGTCAGCCAGAGGTGTTTATGGTACATGAGCAAACCCACACAACTAAGGTTGTTTGTTGTTAAAAGATAAATACAATAAAAAAAAAGAAAAAAGATTGTCCAACATATGCATGATTACAGCTAGGAGTATTCTTTATTCTCAAATGCCCGTACATACAGTTCCATTTTAATATGCTTTGATTAATCCAGCTACAATGAGAGCACCCAAATGAACCAACATTATACTTGCTATATTCAAATGTATTATTCTTGGGCATTTGTATCACAGCAGATTGCATTCCAGTCATTTAGAATGACTCCAAGTAACTTTGATCATATTATTTTAGTCATCATGTGTTCATGTAGAGGTTTTTGTCTTGCAGATTGCAGTAGCGTATGTGTTGTTGGAGTTCTGCTGATGACTCTGATATCCTGAGATCGGCCTGAATCATCCGGGTTCAACTCAGGACTACCATGCAGATCCTGCTGTGGTTCAGCATCGGTTTGTTCATGGTGGAATGCTGCATGAGCCATACGTTGTTCACATGCAAACCTGTGCATGAGCAGTGCCGTACAACACCACATTATTCCCCAACATGCTTGAGCACTATGACCAGGACATCTCTGCAGTAAAGCTGAAGGTAATGTTTGGTGAAGTTATCAGTAGGCATGAATAAAATAAAATATGCATCATTCCCCAAGAGAACTCGCAAGAAAGAGGGAGGCCACTTTCTCTTATCCTAACCCAATCGTTTATGACATAGAAAGAGAGTATTCAGTTTGTTATGTTCTCCACTTCCAATGCATATAATTTAAACAACAAATTAATCACCCACATGCAAAGGTATTGATACGGGCACAAAGTTTCACAGCAGGGCTTAATGTTGAGTAAGCAATTGTATGCATTTCTCCCTGTATAAAAACTGTACAATAAATGTTTTATTTCTGCTTGTGCTTCAGTCTCATCAGCGAGAGTAGGTGCGTCTTGCAGGAGTCCTGTGAGTTCTTCCTCAAGCACAACAGCCACATGCAGCACAAGTCAAAGCACTACAAGTCCTCCTCACACAAGGTGAAGGTCGTGTCAAAGTTCATGGGCACCAGCACAGGCATGCATACGCCTGTCACCAGTAACCACGACAACACATCTGTCTCCACGGCAACCCGTGACCAATACATTCCAAGCCAGAGCATCTCTGATCTCTATATTATATATTATGTTAAATGATTATTTGTCAGTGCAGTATGCAGTTTTCATTCTGTTTAGATGAGATAGCCTTTCCATTAGCAACATCAAAAATTTAATCTAATAACAGAACTGAATTTTTAAAATTATGGTACATGGATGCATTTGGCAGATTCATCTATTGACTGTTTCATATGTTACCATTATCTGTATTCTAATCGAAGCTGTATTTTTCATGTTCAGTTTTTAGACTAATTCGTTCATGGCCATTTTTTAAAAATGTAAATGTTGCATTATATGCTGAAGGCTACCAGGAAGAGCATGATTCACATGTGGCAACTCACCGAGAATTTCAGCTCAAATAACTCGTAACTTTTATATGAAGGAATTTGTATAAATGCTTTGACAAAATACAAGCTTCACATTTGAGAATGTTTTCTGTCCTGTACATCTTTCCTGGCCTGAGAGACAAACAAGATAGATGAACTTGTTGAACCTGCAATATTTCTTTAATTTAACAGATGATCTCAACGGATGTTTAGTTTTTCCTACTGTTTTTAACACACCTATTTGAATTGCTTTTGGAAGGTTGAGACCCAAACATAATTTGCTGGAGGCTGATCAGAGCTCCGCCCACTGCACCAACACCCAATGAAATCACAAGATCGGCTTTGCATCTGAATGGAGCTTGAGAGAGACTTCTGGCTCTGCCCTCCTCTTTCTCTGTATATTTTCATTATTGATGTCCATATCACTAGAAGCTTTGTTTTAATTCCTGTACACTACTGTAAAATAATCATCGGGTTATAACGGTAACGCAGCTCATATTTACTGACAGGATCTATCTAGAGTCAACATGAATTTGTCAGTTCTGTTGCGTTTTTGTAGGAACATTTGTAAACTTCTCTAAGTGATTAATCACTGAAATAGTCTTAACACTGACACTTCTGACCTGAATCTATGAACGAAAGCAACAGATTTACAGTGGGTACGGAAAGTATTCAGACCCCCTTCAATTTTTCACTCTTTGTTATATTGCAGCCATTTGCTAAAATCATTTAAGTTAATTTTTTTTCCTCATTAATGTACACACAGCACCCCATATTGACAGAAAAACACAGAATCGTTGACATTTTTGCAGATTTATTAAAAAAGAAAAACTGAAATATCACATGGTCCTAAGTATTCAGACCCTTTGCTCAGTATTTAGTAGAAGCACCCTTTTGATCTAATACAGCCATGAGCTGCAAAAATGTCAACAATTCTGTTTTTCTGTCAATATGGGGTGCTGTGTGTACATTAATGAGGAAAAAAAATTAACTTAAATGATTTTAGCAAATGGCTACAATATAACAAAGAGTGAAAAATTTAAGGGGGTCTGAATACTTTCCGTACCCACTGTAATTCAGGATTCACTCTTAAACGAGAGGCTCTAAAGATTTCTACAGAATTTGCAGAAGTGCTCGAACTGTATGCCAAAAACACATCCCAAGAGAATAACCCGATAAAACAGCAACAATGTTTACAAATATCAACTTTCTCTGCTCTAGTAAAATTTAGTCTTCAAATTAAAATGATGAAGGTTAAGGCATTTGACATTTCAGTTGTATCTCAGCTTTTCTTTCAAAAAAATCTTTTGACATTGCTTTGCTAAAATGGCTTTTTTAACATTTATGTAATGTGTACAGACTGTAGACAGGAAACCGCCTTTTACTTTTTGACAGGAATGAAAATGAAGCTGTGAGGAAAAGTACAGTGCGTTCAATGGATTGTACATTCTAATCGTTCAGCTAACAAAACATCTAAAAATCTTTCATTAAAAATTCCATATAAGTTTTAAAAAATGTGTTCCTTTTTAAAATACAGTACCTTTATACCTTTATATGTACATGCCATTGTAAAAATTGTAGTCTCTCCCTGTCACACTCCGCAACTGTGAGGAGCACAGAGCGAGGAACGAGGAGACATGGAGTATACTTCGAACAAAGAGACTTTAATGACATCCATGGAATAAAGAACACACACGTAGCGGGGAAAGACGACATTCAATACCAGACCACGGAACACTGAAAAGGACTCACTTTATATACACAGGACTAGAGGAGGGGATGATGAGAAACACCTGGAACTAATGAAACAATTAACATGGGAGAAAACTGGGTCATGGAGCACGTGGAGAGGGAAAAACACACAGAATGAGTACAGGGGCGTGACAGAGGGGGGGCACGGGTGGGAACTTAGGAGGAGGCTCGGGAGGCGGACGGACACCCGGGAGGGGGCCGGCAGACAGAGTCCAGGGAGGTGACGATGGAGGGAGGAGCCAGGGAGGCGACAGGAAGGACTTGGAGCAGGAGGGGCCAAGCAGGACCCAGGCCACAGCCATGACGTGACCCACGGTGGAGCTGATGGAGGGAGGAGCCATGGAGGAGGAAGGGCCGACGACTCCAGGGGGCCGACCAACGGCGGCGGAGCAGGTGGCGGAGGAGCCCGAGGCGGAGACGGAGAGCCAATGAGCCAGGGCGACGGGGAGGATCCGGAGGGCCAAGGCGGAGCAAATGTCACTGGCGACTGACAGGGAGGCAGGGATCCGAAAGACCGCGGTGGAGCCGGAGCGACAGAGGACTGAAGAGGAGCCGAAAGGATGAAGGAGCCTGACGGAGCCAGAGGGACGAAGGGACAAGGCGCAGCCGGAGGAGCGGAGTCCCGAGGCGCAGGATGGTCGACGCCAGACCAAGGCAGAGCCGGAGGGAAGAGGGAGCACGGCGAAGCTAGTGGACTGCTGGGCCACGGCGGAGAGGAGGGAGCTAGGAGCCATGGTGGAGCCGACGGGTCCACGGGCCGAGGCGGAGTACGGGGCTTAGAGGCTGGAGGCAGAGTCAAGAGATACTCCAGCCCCGGTGACGCTGGAGGATGGCAGTCCCGTGGAGCTTGCACCGTGCTGATGGTAGGCTGAGGGCGACTCTGGGACTGGAACCCTCTCTGGGCTAAACTCGGGGACTGGAATCCTCTCTGGGCTAAACTTGGGGACTGGAACCCTCTCTGGGCTAAACTCGGGGACTGGAATCCTCTCTGGGCTAAACTTGGGGACTGGAACCCTCTCTGGGCTAAACTCGGGGACTGGAATCCTCTCTGGGCTAAACTTGGGGACTGGAACCCTCTCTGGGCTAAACTCGGGGACTGGAACCCTCTCTGTTTCCCAGTCTGTAAGGTCACCCTCAAAGTCCAGCAGTCCCAGCTGTATAATCAGCTCACCCTCAGCCGCGGTGCAGTGGGCGGAGCTCCACTTCACGCTCTCTCTGTCCACGGCATTCTCCCTCATGGCGGGCTCTGTTGCCGGCTCTCGTACCTTGACTGACGTCACTTGCAGTGCCGGCTCAACTTCCTTCAACTTCAACTGATCACTTTCAGTCCTGTTTTGGTCCAGCCTGACATACAGAAACAGCCCACACCTTTCTGTCTCTCATGTTTACTGATCATATGAGTTAAAGTACATGTAGCGTCTGGACCAATCAGACACACAAGATATATTTTGTTAGTTATATTTAACAAATACTCTGTAACACCCCTCAGTTAACAAGCCATATGAGGACCTATGGACCCTTCCCCCGAAATGCGTCTTAACACCTCAGAAAGACACCAGGCCCCCTTTTCACCATGGCAACCAACGCTGATATCACTGGTTTTATTGCCCAAAGGAATGCGGGTAGAGAAAATCAGTACATTTTCCATAGGAAAGACACAATGCACAGTAAAAATGGACTCTTCTCTAATTAATTCATAGGAAAACCTTTCTTTGAATGAACACACATATCCTTCAGGTCATTGTGTATGTTGTTACTGTCCTTGTATATTGTCTTTTATATTGTATACTGTTTTATGCAGGCTTATGAT
>NW_015549637.1:876731-878737 GCF_001515605.1 Sinocyclocheilus anshuiensis
TGAGGAGGTTCGGGCGGAGGACGGACACCCGGGAGGAGGACGGCAAACAGAGTCCAGGGAGGAGACAGGAGGAGCCAGGGCAGACCAGATGGAGGGAGGAGCCAGGGAGGAGCCAGGTAGGTTCATTCATTAATTCATGAAGGCGACCCACGGTGGAGCCGACGGAGGGGAGTAGCCATGGTGGAGGAAGGGCTGATGACTCCAGGGGGCCGCCCGACAGCGGCGAAGCAGGTGGAGGAGCCCAAGGCAGAGACGGAGAGCCCATGAGCCAGGGCGACGGGGAGGATCCGGAGGGCCAAGACGGAGCAAATGGCACTGGCGACTGACAGGGAGGCAGGGATCCGAAAGACCGCGGTGGAGCCGGAGCGACAGAGGACTGAAGAGGAGCCGAAAGGATGAAGGAGCCTGACGGAGCCAGAGGGACGAAGGGACAAGGCGCAGCCGGAGGAGCGGAGTCCCGAGGCGCAGGATGGTCGACGCCAGACCAAGGCAGAGCTGGAGGGACGAGGGAGCCCGGCAGAGCTAGTGGACTGCAGGGCCATGGCGGAGAGGGAGCTAGGAGCCATGGTGGAGCCGACGGGTCCACGGGCCGAGGCGGAGTACGGGGCTTAGAGGCTGGAGGCAGAGTCAAGAGATACTCCAGCCCCGGTGACGCTGGAGGATGGCAGTCCCGTGGAGCTTGCACCGTGCTGATGGTAGGCTGAGGGCGACTCTGGGACTGGAACCCTCTCTGGGCTAAACTCGGGGACTGGAACCCTCTCTGTTTCCCAGTCTGTAAGGTCACCCTCAAAGTCCAGCAGTCCCAGCTGTATAATCAGCTCACCCTCAGCCGCGGTGCAGTGGGCGGAGCTCCACTTCACGCTCTCTCTGTCCACGGCATTCTCCCTCATGGCGGGCTCTGTTGCCGGCTCTCGTACCTTGACTGACGTCACTTGCAGTGCCGGCTCAACTTCCTTCAACTTCAACTGATCACTTTCAGTCCTGTTTTGGTCCAGCCTGACATACAGAAACAGCCCACACCTTTCTGTCTCTCATGTTTACTGATCATATGAGTTAAAGTACATGTAGCGTCTGGACCAATCAGACACACAAGATATATTTTGTTAGTTATATTTAACAAATACTCTGTAACACCCCTCAGTTAACAAGCCATATGAGGACCTATGGACCCTTCCCCCGAAATGCGTCTTAACACCTCAGAAAGACACCAGGCCCCCTTTTCACCATGGCAACCAACGCTGATATCACTGGTTTTATTGCCCAAAGGAATGCGGGTAGAGAAAATCAGTACATTTTCCATAGGAAGAGACACAATGCACAGTAAAAATGGACTCTTCTCTAATTAATTCATAGGAAAACCTTTCTTTGAATGAACACACATATCCTTCAGGTCATTGTGTATGTTGTTACTGTCCTTGTATATTGTCTTTTATATTGTATACTGTTTTATGCAGGCTTATGATGGAACCACTCGTTCCTGTCATCTTACCTATATGTAATCCTACCATGTTTAGTTTTTTTATGTTCTATAACAGACAGAAATACGATATAAAAGTAATATGAGTTATAATGTTACTAGCTTAATATCAGTAAGAATGATTAGTCAAAACTTTACTGTGATAGGATATTCTCTGTTCACGAATATAGCCATATATGTTTATAACTATAGTTTTTGGATTGTATAGGCCTACATACAAAGCATGCTTGTGTTTATGAATGTAACTAAGCTTCTGTTCATGAATATCTGCTCTGGTGTAAATATTTTGAATGTGTTATACCCGTGTCTTATGGAGTAATGACGCTGAAATGTTTGAAACAGTTTTAATTTTCGTTTGGGACTGTGGCTGCATCACCGGCATCTTGCACAAGAAAGGCACACGCATGTCGTTCAGTTTTGAGTTCACTGGAAAATCCTACTGATTAAGTGCACAGTATAGTAATTGTAATTGTATTGTTAGGGTTAGGGTTAGGGTTAGGGTTATATAGATAAATGCGAAGATTGATCA
>NW_015549638.1:0-497 GCF_001515605.1 Sinocyclocheilus anshuiensis
ACTGTATGTATATATATATATGTATGTTTATGTGTGTATGTATATGTGTGTATATGTATGTATATATATGTGTATATGTATGTAATATCACAGTTTCCACAAAAATATTAAGAAGAAATAGCTGTTTTCAGCATTGATGATGATAATAGTAATAATAATAAAGATGAAAGATAAAAAATTATTTCTGAAGGATCATGTGACACTGAAGACTGGAGTAATGGCTGCTGAAAATACAGTTTTTTTTCCATTGCAGAGATAAATTACATTTTTCAAAAAATATATAAAAACAGTTATTTTTACTTGTAATAATGCTGTATTTTTTGAGTGAAAAGCATATATGGTATATACTGGTACATCAAAAATGGAAAAAAAAAAAAAAAAGTATTTATTTATTTATTCTTTGACCTCATAAATATGTTTTTATATCACTAAGTCAAATATGTGACACAGATCATGTGAACTTTGTACAGATAGTCAAATGATCTATGGAAGACAAC
>NW_015549638.1:557-22717 GCF_001515605.1 Sinocyclocheilus anshuiensis
GTAGGAAAACAACCCCCCCCCCCCCAAACATTTTTACTGGAATTCTCCTGCTGATAATTTAATTTTTTTTAAAAAGTGCCTGAAAAACACACTTTCATAGGTGGACTTTTGAACATCATTTTATAGAATTTCCACTTTCAATGTAAATGTTTGCTTGCAGTCTATACATGCTGCGTTAGGAAAAAGAATGAGTCCCACAAGTTTGAATCATACATTTTGTTCCGTATCTGTACATTTTCTGTGGAGTGGTTCTGCGTAATATGCTTGTCCCTGTGTTTGCTCTGCTCCTGACAGGAACATGGGGACTTTGGTGTTGTTTTGAGTGAAGTCTTGACTGCCTGGAAATACTTCCTTCTGGATAAACTCCAGCTATCCCACAACGATATCCCTCTTCCGCAAAACTATGACCTCATCCGAAAAGAGTATGACTGCTTTTTGAAACGCACTAATACTGTGGACTTGATTGATGTCTTCATTATGTTCAAGGAGCTTCGGATAAATGAGGACCCTGAGGAGCCCCTAACCGCGGTGAGTGCTGCCAATGGGCCTCAGATTTGGTTGTTCTTTCAGTCGTCTTTCTCAAAGATCTTGAATCTGTGGCATGTTCTCTGTCTTATCTCAATATCTAGATGCAACTGTTTCAGTTTCTCATTGGTGAGAAGGAGAGTTTGGAGAAAATGGATCCTCTTCCTTTGTGTCCCGCAACTCCATCTAACAAGGCAATCTGTAGTCCACAGGTAAATGGTGATGCATTAGCATAAGACTAGAATTAGAGGTGTTTTTTGTGTGTGTATGGCTCTTATTCACAAAACATTACAGCAAATGGGTTGAACACAAATATTTCAACAAAGCACGTAACACTTTTACTTTATTTACTGAATTGCATGTAAAAATAAAAAACTTCATGTGAACGGCACCTAATTCTTTGGTGTCGTTCAAGCTAAGACAGACTAAATCCAGAAGAACTGTGGCAACATCTCCACTTCAAGAAAGCTAACTGCAAAGCTAACTGAAAAACTATGCACAAGTGTACCTAGGACAAAAGCTGTTTTAAATGCAAAGTGTGGTCACACCAAATGTTGATTTGATTTAGTTAATAGAAGTTAATTAATAAATAAAATCCATTTATGACATTTCTTTTTGAAAGCATCCTCATGTTACAGCATTTTTTTTTTTTTATACAAGTGCCTAAAACTTTTCACAGTACTGTAGCTTTGCAGGTAGGTTTCTTGAAGTGTCTTGGAGATGTTGCCACAGTTCTTCTGGATTTAGTCTGTCTCAGTTTTTTCTGTTTCTTCATATCATTCCAGACAGATTAGATGATGGTGAGATCAGATCTCTGTGTGGAGCACTGGCTGCTGTCAGACTCCTTGTGCATACAAAAATCTCACTGGATTATTACAATTAATACCAAAATAATGTTTTGAAATGTAAACTGATATTTCCTACTGACACACTACAGCAAAAGATAGAAATAACTGACTTAAAACCATTTTTTTGGTTGGTGAAAATACTAGTGGCCTAAGATTTTTGCACTGTACTGTACATATACATGCATATATAAGCACACACATACACGCATATATACACACACAGTTGTGCTCATAAGTTTACATACCCCTTGCAGAATGTGCAATGTTAATAATTGAAACAAAATAAGAGTCTACATCGAGAGTTTACTTCCCCTGGCTCTTAATGCATTGTGTTGCCTTCTTGAGCATCAGTAAATGTTTTCACCTTTTGTAATAGTTGTGTATGAGTGCCTCAGTTGTCCTCAGTGTGAAAATATGGATCTCAAAATCATAGTCACTTTTGGAAAGGGTTCAAATATGCAGAACATGCTGGAAAACCAAAGAATGTGCAGGAGCTGGAGATTTTTCTGAAGAACAGCAGGCAGTTGAACTGCTCAGGACCAACAAGGGATTTATGAACCACTATCACAAAATATAAAAACAGTCGTGGATCATCCAGGAAATGACACGTAGTATTAAGATTCAAGGGTATGCAAACTTTTGAATGGTGTCATTTTTATAAATTCAGTTATTATTTTGTCTTGTGTTGTATATGTAAACATCTGTTGTGTGAAATAGCTTATTTAGGACAGTACTAAATAAAAAATAACATGCAATTTTCATGATCCCTCTTATTTTGTTTCAATTATTAACATGTTGCACATTCTGCAAGGGGTATGTAAACTTATGAGCACAACTGCATTTATATTATATTAGTAAAATGTTTTATTTATAAAATGTTTTAATTAAAATGTATCATTAATATGAATGGATGTTATTATAATTACTTGTAATAGAATTAAGTGAAGGTATCCTGTATGACAGTTTAAAGCTTATTGCACCTGGCAACAGTAACTAAGGAGGCTGAAGTTTAGCAAAGGATCTGATTCTGTTACATTTATGTTGAGATCTTACTCTAGTATTGTTTTGCTGGCTGTCTTTTTCCCTTTTGTTAGCTGTTAAATTTCACCCCCTTGCATGTGCCTCTTATTCAGAACAATGTTAATATCATATCATACCATATTCACAATCGTGAAATGAGAACAGGATGTTTTAAAAGCACTTTGTATAGTGTGTTGAAACTGCTGCTACTCTTGCCCAGTTTTGTTCACAGCTGCTCTGCTGGGCTCTGATTTATGTGTGAGTAGACGCTGGGTTTTGCCACTGTAATACTGGGGGTGATGAAGTTTATGAGCCTGGCCTGTTTAAGCTTAAGGGGCTGTGGAAAAAGCCCGTCCTTTATACAACATGAGTCCAAGTCAGCTAACTGACTCATCAGTATTGCAGAACGGAAGAGTATGAATCGTTCCTGTTAAAAACAAACCATTTTATCCTTTCAGTTAACATTTGTTTTTAGTACATTTCCAATTATTCCACTAAGGTGTTGTTCAACCTTTTCCTGCAGATACAGAGAGTTGTTAGGAGAGTTTTCTGTTTTTATTTGGGCCTTCTGGTGAACTCTAAGAACGACCTGGCCCTCGCATACACCCTGGACAACCCAAATCGCTCTCTGGGTCACAGTGCCTTTACTGACCTTAGACATGCTGCCTGCGACAGCGCCTCGTCTCTCTTCCTGGTGAATTTGCAATGACATATACTTTAAGATAGATAAATTTATAAATTTGCACACATTTTTGTTTAACTACATATCTTTTTAACCATAATGTGAATGCTAATTAATTGCCGTTTTTGTATATTCAGACAGTAACATCATTTGTCAGGGCCATACAGTTGGGAGGAAAGGGGTATGCCCCACCTGAGTCTCACCCCTTAAGGAAGCACGTAAAGGGTTTATCTGAGTTTCTCAATTTTGTCGACCAGTGTCAAGAAGTTCTGGGAGAAACCCCTAATCCCAGGTACGTATCATGCTTTTTATTTTTTTATTTTTATTTTTTTATATATAAATCCTGTATCGGAAATACATATCCACAGTATTCCATTCTGAACACAACAAATGTCTTAAGTCTGCATAGCAGCTGTAGATGTTTTCCTTCGCTGGAAATATAGAGTTCTTGTAATACAGGCCAAAAAATTAATACAAAATTAATTCAGGACTAAATTTATTAAAAATGAATTGTATTCAATTTAGAAAGTCAGTCATTTTTTCTTTGATGTATTTTCCTATTATTACATTTATTTATTTATGCATGCTTGGTCCTGAAAAAAAAGCTTGCATACCTTTAAACATTTATTTAAGCACTCTTATAATATTATTAATTAATATGATTAAAGGGATAGTTCATACAAAAATGAAAATTCTATCATAAATTACTCGTCTCGTTCCAAACCCGTAAGATCTTTGTTCATCTTAGGAACACAAATGAAGATGTTTTTGATGAAATCCGAGAGCTTTCTGACCCTGCATAGACAGCAACAAAACTACCACATTCAAGGCCCAGAAAAGTAGCAAGGACATTGTTAAATAGTCCATGTGACATCAGTGGTTCAACCGTAATTTTATGAAGCTACGAGAATACTTTTTGTGTGCAAAAAGCAAACAAAAATAATTACTTTATTCATCAATTTCTTCTCTTCCCTGTAAGTTGCTGTGCATTCACAAGAGTACCACGATGCATAAAGTCACTGTGTTTGCAGTAAGGTTACATTTATTTGTTTATTTAAGCCAAATCAGCCAAAAATAATCACTAATATTCCTTGCTTCTAATCAGTAACACTAGAAATGGAAGGTCTTTTAGAGTGCATTGGGTTTTGAGATACATTATTCCATGTCATGCACTTTGTTTCTTGTACAGGTGCATCTCAATAAATTAGAATGTCGTGGAAAAGTTCATTTATTTCAGTAATTCAACTCCATGCTCTTTTTGGTTGATGTTGCAGGTCAAAAACATTGCACACTGTATGTTGCACATACTGTATACTAACCTAAGCAATAGTATGAGTATTATGATATTGTGACCATAGTCAATGCTTTGAATTAAAAGCCAGGACAGTCATGACCTTGCCTTGACTTCATTTCTGTCTCCCTATCATCAGTGCACAACCCTAGATGAATGTATAGAAGCCTTTGATTTATACAACAGATTTTGTATCACCTTGCTTTGCCCAAAGAAAATGTACTTGCTATCTGCATTTGTGGATCTGTTGGTCTCGTCCTATCTTAAAAACGGATTCTCTCATTTTTTACCTGCTGCCATGTATCGATACATGATCCTCTTCTCAAAAGCAACCTTTAATGACGTCTGCACCAGTATTAATGAAATCGCCTGAATTGTTCAAGCATGTTTATCTGAGGAACATCAAAGTGTGTTGTACCGAACAGCAAATGGCGGCCTTGTCCCTCCTTAGTTTGATAACTCTGATTAAACGTCATAACAACGAGATTTTGCCATGATAAATCGCACTTCAAAACGTCCAAGCAAATCTCCACTAGACGTTTGGCAGCACAACACATGGAGCTGAATTGAATAGATGATTGAGTTATTCAGAAAGGTCATTTCCTGCAGTGCATCATGTGCATCAACTTCATTTTTGATGGAAGTGCCTTGAACCTGCTGCATGTGGTCCTGTTCACTCTTTTCTCTGATGAGAGAGTGTGAGCGCTGAGCCAAAAGGGGTCTTTCATCGGCCTGCTACCCTGCCTGTGCAGTTCCCCACCTCCCAGCACCTTATGGAGTACTGTATTACCACACACAAACACTCCTTACGGGGGAATCGGGGTCTCTCGTACAGCTAACATCTGTTTTCCCAGATGATTCTGTTACTGTAATTCCCTTTCACAAAAGCAAGGTCAGGGATTCAGGGCGGCCTCTTTCCCGCTGCAGCCCAAATGTTTACATTTATTAATCTCTTCATATATTCACACATAAAGTGAGGTGGAGTACACCAATAGCACTGGTCTGGCACGAAAACTTCTTGGACCCTCCTAGGCCACATTTTTACATGTGTTAAAGAGTGGTCACACTAGATTTTAATAAAGCAAAATCGTTTCTATGCAGCAAATCTCTTTATATAACAAATAATCAGGAGTCTGACAGTCATGGGAAACCTGGAAACTTATTTTTAAAATCAAGTTTTCTAGGCCTGGGGAATTTTTTTAATAGTCAATAATAGCAATAATAATAATCTAGTAGTAGTAGTAGTAGTAGTAGTAGTAGTAGTAGTAGTAGTAGTAGGCAATTTATAGATATTGATCTAAAAACATGCATAGTGATCTGGAAACTTGCTTGCAAGCCATAGTAATTTGAGTGTGAACCATTGTCTTTAAAGCCAAATCGGTTGACAAATCGGTTTGAATGATGCAGTAGTGGAAAGGTTATGAAAAAATCATGGAAATTCATTGGTCAAGATGTATGGGATCACTGAATAATGTGTTCAGAATGTTAAATATACAGCAATTTTACAACACTGCAAACTATAAAGCTTGTGTTGATTTGCTAAATAAACCACCTAAATTAGAGTTTTTGTGTGTGTGTGTGTGTGTGTGTGTGTGTGTGTGTGTGTGTGTGTGTTTTCTTTTCCTAGCCAAGAGGTTTATCTGTAGCATTTAGATCCTCTATTTCAAAGCTCTTTTTTTTTTTAAACATGGATTTGCAGGTTAAAGTTCACAAAACATGAGCTTAAGATAAAACTTGATTTATGTACTTGTGCACTTACTGTTGTGTTTGCATGTGTATGAATGGAAGAATATTTAAAGGGATAGTTCAGCCAAAAATAAATAATTCTGTCATTAATTACTCACCCTCATGTCGTTCCAAACCAGTAAGACCTTCGTTCATCTTCAGAACACAAATTAAGATATTTCTGATTAAATCCGACAGCTTTCTGACCCTGCATAGACAGCAACGCAACTGACACGTTCAAGGCCCAGAAAGTTAGTAAGGACATTAAAAGGACGTTAAAATAGTCCATGTGACATCAGTGGTTAAACCTCAATGTTATGAGTCTACGAAAAGAAAAAAAAAATAACAAAACATCATAAAGCTCTCAGATTTCATCAACAATATCTTAATTTGTGTTCCGAAGATGAAAGAAGGTCTTACGGGTTTGGAACGACATGAGGGTGAGTAATTAATGAGAGAATTTTCATTTTGGGGTGAACTACCCCTTTGAAGTTTGTGACTGCACCTTTAGGACGGCTAAAATATGAAAATGTGTGTTTTTAATTGTCTGCATTGCACTGTTTTCTTCCAACAGAGAAGCTGGATCCAAGCTGGTGTCTAGTATTAGAGCTGCTCTGGTCAAAGGCCGCAGTAATGGAGACCCAGTGTACCTTGCAGCAGAGGATACGGCCAAAAGTCTCAAGGAAAGAATCGTTCAAATACACACCATGCAGACGCGTTCAGTGGTTGGCATGGGAATCAGTCCAGCAAGGGTAAAAATAGTGGATGTACTCTATCTTCTCCAAATATTTCTTCCAACCTCATTAGTAAGACACAAGATGTTTCCTTTTTAGCCCAAAGCATATGCTATTAACCACTCCACTGCCTATGGGGGACGAGAGACTGTTAAGGTTCTAATGACTCTTTTGGATGAAGAAGCACTAGCACCGCCCTGCAGGAACAAGGCGGAATTGCTCTCTGAAGATCATCCAGTTCTTAATGGCACCTCTGGAGCTTGTCTTCTTACCCTTTACAAGTGAGTTACACCACTGGGCTGTAAAATATGTTAAATATGGTCATAGCACAAAAACAGATGCAAAAATCTTTTTTTGTTGTTTTTTTTCATTAAATTCAAGTAAATTTATAATAATGCCTAATTAGATGCTTAAAATATAATTTTTTCATTCATTTTATTATTATTATTATTATTATTAATAATAATAATAATAAATGTAATGCAATAATGCAGTCGGTAATAAATGTTCGTATTTTGTTAGGTGATAGGTGTGACAAAGTTAATTTGTGTATATATGTGTTTATTTGACTAATTAAATGTTTGCAATTTATTTTTGTTGTATCATTTTGATTTGCACTTCAACACTTTGTTTTAATCTTTGAATATTCAGCTTGTTCGCTTTCCACTTTGTGCCTATAGATCTCCAGATGCTCCCACGGGATCTTCTCCAGAGCCTTTACGGAACCGCATCTTGAGCCAACAAGAACACATCAAGTCCAAGGTAAAGAATCATGGGGGCTGTAAGCAGAGACCCCAGTCTCAAATAGCGGTCAAACCGAAATTGAATGTGACACTTGATTTTTAAAACAGACTGCAAGTAATGCACATTCACCAGCTATATCATCTGCTTCCTCTGTTTTGTAATGTGCAAATTTATACAGCTGTTTTTTTTATGCATGGTGCTTGTGCAGCAGGTTTCCTGTTATATAAAAACAACCACTGAGTGTGAAATTTAGTGTCGTACAGTACACTCCAGACTTTAACCAATAACCTCTGGCAGTGATGCACGCTTGCACAATTAAAGCCTATCTTATCCAGAAACATTTTTTAAATGCCCCACTGGGCTGTGAGAAGAAAGATTACATTCGTATGTGCCAAAAAATTTAGTATTATCTCTTGGCCTTATAAGAATTTTTTTTACTGGTCGGTCATAAAATTCATGAAAGATATAAGTCTCTTAATATGAAACGACGGCCTGAATAGCAACTAAATGATGTCTGTCAAGAAGCTTGTTTCTGAAACCAATCTAAACTAGTCTCTGGATTGCTAACACATTTTAAATGTGGTGATAAATGGCAGTTACATTTTTTTTAATTTTTTTTTTAAGTACTGGGCATCTTCACCAATTAGAAATGGTGAGTGCTCTGTGAACATGTATGCTAGGCACATTTTGTTAAAAGGCTTCTTTATTTGATTGCACTAGCAGATGTCTCTTTAGACCTCCACTTTCTGGCCGCCTTCCTGTGTTAGTGAGCGGTAATGGTCCCCGGGCAGCTCACCGCTTCCTGAACTGGACGGGCGGAAGCTTTCTACATCAATTTCACTTTGAACATGCCATATCAGTGGAGTTACTCAGCTAGCAAGGGAAACTTGAAAGGTTATTGTTTCCTGTTGTCTGCAGAATGACTTTATCCAGCCGTACTCCAATAGTTTCATCACAAACTGACGTCGATTGGCACAAGGGGAGAGATCAAGAGGTTCCTCCAGCAGCAAGACTGCAGAGACAGATTATTCTGAGTACAGTTATGTTGTAAGGTTTAATGAACTCATAATGAACCCCAGTCGATACACTGAGGGCCAGTATTATGCATATAAAAGGATGGTAGTACATTTTTACATAATGTTAGTTTATTTCGTGCTAAGAATGTTCATTAAAACACACTCAAAACAGGCCTCTGGTATTAAGATCTGTATCTGGTCACCCAATCTCAAATGGATGGTCGTAAGTACAGGTGTAAATGGGATAATACGATTTTAGTAAGTATTAATAATAGAATATTATTAAATTGTTTATTCTAAAAATTGTGGTGTTTTTGTTGTTATAAAAGTATCAGAAGTAAAGTTGTTTAATATTAATTTAAACCTAATTGTTTAAAAAAATAAAATAAAAAATCCATCCATCCATTCTCCAAACCATTCAGGTCTATGTTGGGTTGCAGAAATCTTGAATCCATCACAGCGTCTTGGGCCAGAAAAGGCAGGGAAACACCCTGGATATGTATGGATAATGACTATTTTTATAATTATTATTCCAACATTGAATAAAACGTTGACATAGACAGTAATATATAATCAGAGACCCTCCCCTGATTGAACTCATTCGATACACATTACTACCAAATGAATACCATGACCACTAATGTGTCTCAGCTCACCACTTATAATTTGATCCGATGTTAATACCACATGTAAATGGGGTCATAATATCACTGCTGCTGGTGCTGTGTCAGCTGGCTCAGTGGGTTTGTCCCAAAACAGGTGTTATTTAACCATGTGTCATGTCATTGTGTGCTTCACAAACACAGACACGCCCCTCATCTTATTGAGGGCTTAATGATGACGTTCATATCAGAGGAAGTAGCTGGTGGATCCAGCCTGTCGCAATTGTTTTTTTTAAGGCTCTCTATTGGTGTACAATCAGGGCTGCCCAACGTACCATGTAAGCCTCCCATATGAAAGCACCCAGTCTGAGCAATACTGTTGTTTTAGGTGCTCTTTTAAGAAAGTGCTTTGAAAAAGCTGCACTCAAACTTTGATCCCCCCTTGAATCCTGATAATCCTTAGCAGGGATGGATCAAAGGCCCTGAAAGAGGTGGATAAGCGCTTCTTTGAGACCCTTGAGACCTTAGAGGTTCACTACGCCTGTGCGAGCTACCATTTCCTTCTTTCATGCTCCTCACCCTAGCCTCTGGACCGCAGCATTTATCCTTTTTTTTTTGTTTTTTGTTTTTTTTTTTCATTCTCATAAGATTTTAGATGTGGTCATGTCCACCCAGTTATATCAGCAGGGCTCAAAAATAAGACAGCCTGATGACCTGAGGACTGTATCAGAGTGTTTCTGGACAGCGTCATTTGTCCTGTTGTACCAGTGCTGCAGTGCCACTGTCCCATACATCATTCATTGATAATATTCATGTTTTGCAAACTTAAAGGGGCAGTTCACCCAAAAATGAAAATTCTGTCATGAATTACTCGCCCTCATGTCGTTCCAAACCCGTAAGACCCTCTTTTATCTTCGGAAGACAAATGAAGATGTTTTTGATTAAATCCGAGCGCTTACTAACCCTGCATAGACCGCAATGCAACTGACACGTTCAAGGCCCAGAAAGGTAGTAAGGACATCATTGAAATAGTCCATGTGACATCAGGGGTTCAACCGTAATGTTATGCAGCTACGGGAATACTTCTTGTGCGCAAAGAAAACAAAAATAGTGACTTTATTCAACAATTTTTTGTGTGTCAGTTTGTTCCATGTGAAGTGTGTTCACGAGAGTACCATGTATAGGATGTTGCTGACCCAGGAGCCGTGAACATGCATCGAAGACTGACACTGATTGAACAGTGGAACCACTGATGTCACTTGGATTATTTTAACTATGTCCTTTCTGGGCCTTAAACGTGTCAGTTGCGTTGCTGTCTATGCAGGGTCAGAAAGCTCTTGGATTTCAACAAAAATACCTTAATTTGTGTTCCGAAAATGAACGAAGGTCTTACAGGTTTGGAACGACATGAGGGTGAGTAATTAGTATGTGTAAAGACACAATTTTTATTTTTGGGTGAACTATCCCTTTAAACCTATGGCATGTTATCAAGCAGGTAATATGCATAAGGTCTTGTTAAGGTTTAGTCTTGGATTATTATGTTTATTTATTTTTGGATTTAAAAATTATAAATCGCTTTTTTTTTTTTAGCAAAAGTGGTATAATTTTATAGCTGTAATGAGTAAAAAACATTCTTTAAGCTGTTGTTGCGGTTTAAAAATTAAGTACATTTTTTAAAATTAACTTCATATTTTTTATATATATTTTTTTTTCTTTAAAGGATGTGCGGCCAACCATCCGCTCTCAGTTTGCATGCACATACAAGGATGATGAGCTGCCCCTCAACCGGGTGTTGGAGTTTCCCAGCACCAGCCAACTTCCCACCTGTATGCACCCTGCACCCAAAAAACCCGTCCCTTTACCAGTGACTGTGGAGGAAGAGCATGACCCAACTGGGATGGACATCAGTCTCAAAGGTAGTGCCTCTGTCACATTTAAAGACGCTATGCAAAATTAGTTTTGTCACTCTTAGTCCTTGGGTATTAGTTTTGAGACCATGTAAATGCTGTTGTGTCCTTTTAAAATTTAAATTAATGAAACATTAGCTTCTATAATGCTTTTAAAATGTGTAGGCTTTCTCTTCTGAGAAACCAGAGCCAAATTTATGATGATGCCACAGGTTCATGTCCTATCACGTGTTCTCTAGAAATGTCTGAGAATGTCCCACCCACTGCGACCGATCGATAAGGAATCTGCATTCATTAAGTCATTTCATGGGGTTTTAAGTATTTTTTGGCTGCTTCCTTTTTTTTTTTTTTTTTTTTAAAGGGGGGTTAGGTCTTTGGGTCCCTTTTTCTGACGCCACACGGTCGGAAAGATGCCCAGGTCCACCTCCACAGCCCAGGCCTTGATCCCTGCCCAGTCCCTGCTTTGGGACTGGTACTTAAGATCAACCTTTAAACGATTCCCCATCCCATAAAACCTGGCTGCCCCCACATCTGTTGTAAAAACTCTTAAGAGCACACGTTCCTCTCCACCCCCTCCCCCCCGCTCACTTTTTGTGGGAATGCGGGCTTTGCTCCATCGGATTACATGACAAATGTTCAGTTTCAGCGCTGTAAAATAAACACACCGCCTGTTAAAGTGCAGACTAACGTCAGCAATTTCATCATACCCTTTTCTACCCTTATGTCCTCAGCCCTCCCTCCTTTTTTATTCCTGTTCATTGTTTCACCTTGTTCTCAAAGTCTAATGTTTTTCTTTTGTCCCCCCTTTCTTGTTTTTCTGTGGATATGGACCCAGAGGCCACTAACTTAAGGCGTGAAGGTCCCGGCCAATCCGCTCTGGGGGAACATAGTGGAAATGCTTGGAACCGAGCAGGTGGGAAGGGGACCCAGCCAGAACAGCTCAGAAGAGCAACCGGGACCTCAAAGAGAAAGCTTGCCAATAGAGAATGCGCTGAGCAAGGAAGAGAAGAGAACCAGCCCCCTCAGAAAAGACCCCCTGCCAAGGCTCCTGCCGGAGGCCTGGGGAAAAGGAATGTTAAAGCTGCCGGCAAGAAGCTCATCGCTGGTCAGGGCAAGCTCACTGGCTTTTTCAGACTGTAATTTACTCACCAATGATGCTAAATTGGTAATTTACTCCCCCTCATGTTGTTCTAAGCCTTTTGTTTTTGGGTAAAATAGCCATATAAATGCTTTTAATACAAGTCGTGTCACTCTTCTCCAGATTATTACTGACGGGATGTGTGCGTGTATATATTTGTGTGTGTGTGCATGTTTGCGATGTAAAGGGGAAGATTATGAGTTGGCAGAGAAAGAACTCTATCATTTCATTTTAGGATTGTGTGACAGTCATGATGAATACTTTCTGTTCCCCTTGAACACGACTCGTACTTTGCAGATTTTAATAAATTTTTATTTCAGTTCTTTTTAAATCATACAAGTGTGTTTGTCATCTTTTTATATTTGGAGTATCTTGCAGGATCAGGGGAGAGCTGGGAAAATCATGCAGGTGCTTTGTCAGCTGCTCCGTTTTCAAGCTTGCCAACAGGGCCTGTATACTCTCCCTATCATGCACCTTAGCACTGTGAAGAGAACAGGAAGAGCAAAGCAAATTAGCAAGCAAGCATTAAATGTAACTGGGCTAACTGTTGTTTACTCACTGGTGTATTCCCTGCTGAAACAAAGATTAAAACAACCTAAGCTGGTTTGCTGGTCTGATTTTCCAGTTGTAGAGGGGTTTTGAACACTTTTCAATTGGGAGACCAGCTTGAACCAGGTAAGACCAGTATCTCGGACCATAGGCATGGAGATGGCCTGGCCAGTCCATCCCGAGTAAATTGTTTAAAACTATACATATATATGTGTAATGATTCAAAATGTAAAGTAGTCCTCAAGCATATCAGGTTACTTTCATGGCCATGTAAGAATATCTACAAAGAAGATGGGGAGGAGGACGATAAGAAACTTGGCAGTGCTTACTGTCTATGTCCCTTCTGCCCACGGGAATGACATCATCTATGCTTCGTCGCTCATCCCTCATGTTGAATCCATCCAGAGCATGATCCGTCCCACGCGGCGGCAGCACAGTGAAGGTTCTCGAAAAGGCAAGGTTTGCTTCCCTCCCAAGAGACCCTTTTATTCCTGTGTCCTGGTGGAAAAGGGAAAGGCATTTTTAGTCCGCACATCAGAACACGGAACAGCCACTTGAACAGAAGCAGCCCAAGCTAAACCCAAAACACTGCTCCCTCTACAGGCATTTTTCCTGCTGTATGAAAGTCTGAAACCACACCTGGAGATGTTTAAGTTAATTCGAACAACACACGCCCAAGGGCAGCCTCAAGATCCCTCTCCATAACTGCTCCCAAACTACTGGAGCAAAGCCGGCACATGGAGCCCCACATGGAAGAAATGTGTCAAATTGAGATAAAGTTTCCCATGCCTCTCTTAGCCAATTTTCACAATATCAACGTGGGCCCTTTTATCCATAGATTCCATTTCCCCTCTTGTGACCACGTCCTTCCCATAGTCCTCTCCGACTGTTCCATTACTACACTGATAATTGTACCAATGTGAGGACAATTCAGCTTTGAATTGAGAAAGCTCTGTTTGATACCCATTGAAAGGTCGTCTGATTCATACCACACCAGCAAAATCGGACTGGTATGATTTCCTGATTTAAAGTGCATGTAGATGTTGGCAAATACAATCATGGAATCTTAAAAAATTAAAAATTGCACGAAAAATTAACGTGCAAACACTTACGGCAAGTATGAAGATGCGTTTTGTCCCGTCTTCATCCACCAGTCTGCCCTCTATGATGGGGTGTCTTCTGAAGGTGAGCTGCCCAGGTCCCATTTCGCTTGCATCGTCTTCTCCTGCTATCGACACTAGTCTATCTTGGTCTGTACGTTCTTCGTCCATCTTAACTTTGGGCAAAGCTGTAGTCAATTCAACTAAAAGTGCAAGTGCAAAGACGACCATGTAGGAAGATGCCATGATCTTGGGTAATTTGGTTGACTTAATTGCAGGAACCTGGCTTTGCACTCGCATGTCCACTAAGAATCAGATGTGTGCTTTTATAGTGTCTCATGATGATGAGTTGTCCTTTTCGAGCTATTTTTGAGTATTGATGATTTCCGTTGCTCTCCTTTGGTGAAAAGTCGTTCACCTTTACAAGAGGTGGATGCCCATCCACAGGGAGGATATTGGGAGATGTTTTAAACCAGGAGGATTATATTTTGAATGGTTTTCCTTTTTCTAAAAGACCCCACTGTGGTTTTGTAAAAGGCCAAATAACATTTGTCAGCATTTCATTGTGAATCTGGAGAAAGGGCATCCCCTTCCAATATAGTGTTTGTACCCCCTGCCATAACTTAGTTTATCGAGCTCATGCAGCAGGTTAAAGGTTTTACATTGAGGTTACATTTTGTCTGAACAGTGGTAATGATAAATTGCAAATGTTTACGATATGAAAGGAATTAGCCTCAAAGAAGGAAATATACCGGTTGTGAGATGTCATCATCCATCAGATGACTCCAATTCCCTTGGCGCCGTCTCCTCATGGTATCGTCCATTATCTTCTTGTTCTTTTTTTGTTTGTAGGTCAGAGCTGGATTATTAGTAATTTCAATAGACCAGGGGTGCCCAATCTTCTTCTTGAAGATTTACCTACCTGCAGAGTTCAGTTCTACCCCGCTCCAACACACCGTTCTGTAATTACCAAGTGCTCCTGAAGGTCACGAAATCTGCGAGGGGAAATGGCAAATATTGAAATTACAGGACTTCGCCTGTTAAATTTTGCAGAGCGGTAAATGTGTCTGGTAATCTTTTTAACTGATTCATTAAAATTAACCAATTCATAAGAGTCATTTGCTTGCAGATAAATAATATGGGCTCACAGGAAATATTGGTGCACACTCTCAAGATGATCTCAAGATGACTCTTAGATGATATCTGACAAACCCGCATTACGCACAGTTTTTTTCTGTTTTAAGTTTTTGTACTAGTCACAGCCCGAGTCCTGTAGGGTACTTCATAAGAAATCAGAAGTGTGTTCGCATTGCTCATGGCAAGAAGAAATGGGACATGAATAATAGTTATTGAACTCAGCTGAAGTGATTTTACTTGGAACACTCAGCCTTTATTTAGTGAGTATTTGTGTTGGAGTGAGAGAGCCTCTACTGAAGGACTCAGCTGGTCCATGGAGACACGACTGTTCCAGCAAGAGCACAACTGAACTTCAGAGTTTGACGCTCTGTTATTGTAACCTCTCTTTCTATGTTGCCACTCTGCTTTCTGACATGTTTCACCCTCCATAGTGACCTCTTCCCACCTTTGATTACCCTCGCCACAATAATCTAATGTTCTGATGTGCCATTTCAAACTAACATTCGTAGATTCCCTTTCAAGCCTCAATTGCCACCATGATGAAACACTTGGAGTGCATTTGTGGTTTACATTTACATTTATATTTACATTTAGTCATTTAGCAGACGCTTTTATCCAAAGCGACTTACAAATGAGGACAATGGAAGCAATCAAAATCAACAAAAGAGCAATGATATGCAAGTGCTATAACAAGTCTCAGGTATCTTAACACAGTACACGTAGCAAGGATTTTTTTTTATTATATAATAAATAAAAATAAAAACAGATAGAATAGAAAAAGAATAGAGCAAGCTAGTGTTAGAGGCCTTTTTTGCTTTTGATAATTGTATAATAAATAAAAAGAAAACAAATAGATAGAATACAAAAAGATTAGAAAAGCTAGTGTTATTTTTTTTTTTATAGAATTAGAATAGAGAGTGCTAGAGTTAAGAGATAAAGATGGATAAATATTAATAAATACTATAATGGTATATAAATAATAATAAAATAACACTGATTTACACTTATTTGCTAAATTGGGAGTGTTACCAAAATTATAAATTAATTAATTTAAAGCAGATGTTTTTAACCTTTACAGAGCTAGGTACTCCTCACTAGAGCTGCACGATTCTGGATAAACTGAGAATCATGATCATCAAATAGAGATCATGATTCTCTCACGATTCTGAACTAAGCAAAATAACATGGAATTTACAAGAGACTGTGACAAAATATTAAAAAAAAAATGTTTGACTGATTGTGATGAAATGATGGGTTTGCTGGAACCACACACGGTTCTGTCTTGGCAAGATTGAGTTGAAGGTGATGGGCCTTCATCCAGCAAGAAATGTCTGTTAGACAAGCTGAAAGGCGAGCAGCTATCGTCGGATCATCAGGATGGAATGAGAGGTAGAGTTGAGGGTCATCAGCATAGCAGTGATATGAAAAGCCATGTTTCTGAATGACAGAACCTAGTGATTCTCCAAGATACCTTGAAGGACCTATCTGAGAGCTAAGGCTCAAACCACTGGTGTGAGGTTCATGAGATGCCCTTTGCCAATAGGGTTGACAGGAGGATCTGGTGGTTCACCGTATCAAAAGCAGCATACAGATCCAGCAAAATAAGTATAGAAGATTTGGAAGCCGCTCTTGCCAGTCTTAGGGCTTCAACAACTGAAAGCAAGGCAGTCTCGGTCCATCAGGAACCATGTTGAGGTTAAGAGTGAGGAGGAAGTGATCCGAGGTGTGGAGTGGAGTAACCAGCACATGAGTGGAGCAGTTTCATGTGTAAATAAGGTCCAGTTGGTTGCCTGATTTGTGAGTAGCCGTAGTTAACACTCTCTTGAGATCAAAAGAGGCAAGCAGAGTGTGGAAGTCTGCAGCCTGAGGTTTATCTAGGTGGACGTTGAAGTCTCCAAGCATAACTAGGGGAGTACCATCCTCAGGAAAGGTTGAGAGCAGCACATCTAATTCATCCAAGAAGTTACCTTCTGGTCCTGGGGGTCGATAAACAACTACAAAATGGATTTTAAAAGGGTGGGTAATAGTGACTGAATGTGATTCAAAGGAGCTGTTAATACCCAGAGAAGGTAAAGGAATAAATGTCCAATCATTAGAGATAAGCAGACCAGTACCTCCACCTCTTCCAGCTAGATGGGGAGTGTTGGAAAATGAGAACTTATTGGAGAGTGCTGCAGGTGTAGCAGTGTCCTCTGGTTTGATCCAGGTCTCTTGTCAGGGCCATGAGGTTTAGTCTTAAATGACTAGCAATAGATGTAATGAAATCTGCTTTGTTTACTGCAGACTGGCAATTCCAATTCCATTGGTCTAAGCTTCATTCTTCTCCAGGTTTTTGAAGCTTCAACCTCAATGTAACTGACATGTTAGCTAGACAGCTAACTAGAGAGATACTGCTTTATTCATGCTCTATTAATGTAAAGTGATTCAGTCACGGTAACAAAAGTGCAAATGTTTATTTATTCTTCAATAAATTAAAGTGTATATTATAGGTGCTGTGACTGGTTCCCTCATCACTAGTTCCTAATTTAAAATAATTTTAGATGGCATTTAGCACATCACACTGCAGGACATGTCAGCTTTCCAAAAGTATCTCGCGTCCTCTATCCAATTTCTAACTACTGCAAAAGCTCTCTGCAGTTTGTAGTATGTGCTTTGGGAGTACAGACTGACTGGGACAGTTGATTTGCTCCTTCACAAGTCTATCCTTTTGCCGCAAAACTGGAGACATGAACATCCTGTAATTTAAGCATTGCACTCTAATGGAAATCCATTTGTGTCCTCTAAATGCTATGCATGGGAATTACCAACGGTGACACAAGATATGTAATGACATCAGAATTTTAGCTATTTTTCCAGTTACAGAGAATCACGCTTTTGGCCCTGGATTCTGCCATGGCCCCATCTCGCCCTGTCTCTCACCTCACGGTCTTTGCCATTGATGGATCAGGTATCCACTCCAGAATTGGCCGCTGAAATACCCAGTAATGGAAAAGAGAGAGTGGTTGGAATGACAGTTTTTTTTTCATGTGGGATATAGTTACGTACAATTATGGCCGCTGACTCAAAGATATTCCACTCATTGCCAGTTTGAATTGAAAATCACATGTGGATGCTTCTCTATCGAGGAAAAGCATTAATTCTTCAACAGAACTAGCTGTGTGATGAGTTTTAAATAATGTAACAAAAAACAGGACTGCGGAAATGAACTGAAAGATTTAAGCTGTGGGACCGATGAGCCAAGCACTTTGTCAGGGAGCATCTCACGGGAACATTTAGTTCCTTTGCTTCTCATATCAGGGGGCACTGCTGTAAAGTGGTCAAATGTGTCTTGTGGTCAACAGGGACGCTTGGCTAGATGACATCACCAGTATCATCACCATATTCCCCACCGATGCCAAAAAGTCCGGGCATGATAATCTGTCCTATTTTGTTACACACATCATCACAAACAATACGTTTCCATTTTCCAAAGATGTTAAAACGCGGCTTTTGATCATCCTTTGGGAAACCAGGAGAATTTTCGGTCACGATTCCAAGATGCTCTCCCCATTGATCAAGTTACCAGATTATTTTCTTTACACGTCTGTTGTTTGATGGTGTAGTAAATGATGGGTTCAGGGCAGAAGGGGCCAATGGGGGCTCAAGCGGGACCATGGTGGACCGAGATGGGGTTGGCTCCTTTGTTGCCCAGAGAGCAAACCATGGTTTCCAGGAACAATGCAGCTAATGAGAAACTCTCCAAGGAAAATATGGGTCTGACATCATGGGTTCTTAAAGCTTGCAGCTGAGCCAACACTCTCTTGCCACAATCAGCTCCCAGTGAATTTCCACTGCTGAGGGAGGGAGTGATCTAGAGGTAGAGGGTGAAAGGGAGCATGCTGGGGCGTGGATGTCGCCTGCTACCTCTTGTACATGTGTAGAGTTGTATATTGACTGTATGTTGTGCTTGGGGTACTGCAGGTCTATAGATATCTATAGATCATATATAAAGAGATTGGTTTTGATATCAGTGTATTTTGTTCTCTTAATTGATAATACTCATACTTCATGTCTTTTTAAAAGCATGAAATGGCTTTCACAATTCATTTAATTTTTGTGATGCAACAAAGTTCAGGGTCAACAGGATATGCAGCATGAAATAATGTAGCACTTCATTTTATTCATCAGGATTTTATTTTATTGTAATACATTTTTACATCACTAGTGACACCAAATGCAACTGCAAATTGTTTTTACTGTAGGACTGTTTGTTGTTTGGACAAATGAATGGATTGTTTTTGGTCTTCCACTTGTTTGGTCAGCAGAAAAGTCATTTCAAAGGCAGAGAAAAATGGATGGATATTTTATTTCATGTTTGTTTGGTGCACATATGAATCACACATAAGATCAGGTATGTGTATTAGGTGGTGTTATTTTAGTATTTATGTATTATAATATTAATATTTTGAACTTTACACTTTCAGTTTGTTTTAATAGTATTTTTTTATAAGATTTTTTTACATTTCCGTTTTCTTAATGTTACTACTTCAACTTAAAAATGTGAAATGTTGCTTTGGCTTCTAACTGAAACAAAATAAGTTTAAGTTGTTCATCTAATGTTTTATTTTATTTCAGCTTTATTTCAATTAACAAAAACAATTTTAGTCTTAGTTACCAATAACAGCACTGGTACTGGAAAAATCAATTAGATTGATTTCATGTTGTCATTTTAAATGCCAGGATATGTATTATGTAGGCTAAATAAATAGTAAGAGACACCATGCAAGAATATGGGAGGATTGTGGTTTGAGGATTTCAATAGGCTGCCATCATTTATGCATTGTACTAGCTGTCTGTTTACCAGTGCAAGTCATCTTGTATAACTTTCAATAACACAACAGAACATTTTCCACGTATTCATTGTCCTTTCATCAAAAGCACAGCTGCGTTTGTTAGAAAGTGTTACAGCTTGTGTTTGATTGTGGAACTGGCAGTCTGTCACTTATTTGTCTAGTAAACCAAACAACAGAAAGCGGTCAAGTTCCAGTACACACCTGAATCTGATTATGATTTCTGAACAAATAGTGTTTGATATGAATGTGATGTGTTTCATCAATGGCTGTTCAAGCCCGTATTGTAAAGCTGCCAGATGTTGCAGTGCACCTGTCCAAAAAAAAGAAAAAAAAACTGTCAAGATGGTGTTTAAATACTTGCTGCTCCCTAACGAATGCTTAAATTAATTATTTATTATTGCAAATCTTAATAAAGATTGCAAATCTTTTCAGCCCTACATTAATTCATTTTCTTCTGAAACTACTGTGGGGAAGTTTTGGAAATGGTAAAAAGAACTGAATTCGACCACAAGGTCATTGAGAAGACAATAGCACACGCAAGTTGAATGGGCTCAGAGCTTCAGTTTCAGGGTTAGGTCCAGGAACCGTGTCCTTAGATGCACTCGGCACTCGGAGAGCTACTGTAGGCCCAGTCTGGGGAAAAGACACAAGCTTGCTTTTTTAGCTAGAATCCCTCTGAAACTGACCAGCAGATGGGAAGCTGCTGCCTTCAAACAGCTGTCCTTGGTTACCATTGCTGGATGGCATATGGAATGGTGGTATTGGTGTGTCATATGTGTAAGAAATGTGCATTGCTGTTGTCATAACGGAATAGAATGTCGTTGGAACATTGCACGATTTAATAGGAGTCAAAGTGCACTGAGTGTTTTTGTCGAGTGTGGTTTGGAAGTGCATTATCTACTGGTTGTTTGTTTTTGGCGGACTTTTTTGTTTTCTTTACAAAAGTGGCTAAAAACTGTCATTTTGTTCCAAACATGTACCTTAGGGAACACAAAAGGAGATGTTTAGAAGAATATTCAGGCAGATTGTTTTCTAAATAGAGAAAGCTCCTAAAATGTCACAAAGCATTATAACAGTGGTTCAAATGACTGTATTTCAAGTCTGAAGTCTGTAGCCATTCTATAGGCTACAGAAATATCTTATTTTGATATTTTCATTTTAAGTTGCAGTAATTCTGTGCTTTTGTAATTTTATTAGTTTTTTTTTATTCTGCTGTTTAGCTTTATTTTATTTTTAAAATAAATTGTATTTTTATTTTAGTGTATAATGACTTAAATTTCTCATCTCATTCGCTCTCATTCATCTTCACTTTATATAAAAAAGCTGTGTGAACATTCTGCCTAACATCTACTTCATCAGAAGAAACCCAAATGGGTCTGAAACAATGGTGAGTGAATGATTTTCATTTTTTAATAAACTTTCCCTTTAACAAAAGTGCCTTTATATAAATTTATATGACATCCGAAGACATTTGTAATATATTTTTTTGTTCAGACCAAGTTCAGGTTTGAATAATCTATTACAATTCTTAGAAAGGTTATTCAATGGTTTCTCGGGTTTTACTGAGAATCCAGAATAATTTGCAGACTGTAATTTATCTAATTGGCCATAATAATTGATTTGGTATTACCAAGAAAAATTGATGAAAAAAATATTCAAAATACCATAATGACAACGCTTGCCAGTCGCCTGCTCCACATTTCAAATTATGTCTGCTGAACTTAAGTCAGGTGGCCAATTTATCTATTAAAAGGCATGATTGTTCCACTATATATCCATTAAAAAGTGCTGACAGATTGTAAGACCTTCGTCCCGTCACTGAGAACCTCCTAGAAAGAGCTGAATATGCAGTTTTTTTTTTTTTTTTGGTCATTACAGCCACAGCCTGATTTGCTTGTTTTGGCAGAACAGGTTATATTTTAGGAAGTATCACTTTGTCATGCGGTGAATGTGCAGGTTTAGGGCATTAATGTACAGTTTGGCAAATGCTATACCTTTATTATCTTTTAGTATTCAAGATGCTTTGCAAGGGGCAGAAACATTGCTTCTCTGCTTGAAAGACTGTCTGTGTGTTAGCTTTGAGTTGACAAAACAGTCTTTTTCTTCTGGGTAAACAGATGTATAGATGACTCATTATGCACTAACAGATTTTTGCCCAATCAAATGCTCTCAATAAGCAAAAAGCCCCTCCCCCATGAACTGGCAAATAATCAGCAAATATTGGTTCATGGCTATTATGTAACTAAAAAGTATAGTTCCTGTTATTGTAATAATCACTCTTTGAGGCGTCAGGTATTGACAAGTGGTTTA
>NW_015549638.1:22790-38870 GCF_001515605.1 Sinocyclocheilus anshuiensis
GAACGGTGAACAATCTGTCAGTATTTTCATATTTTGTACAGAAAGCAATTGAGCGCCAGTAGCCCAATGAAAGCCTCACAATCAAAAGAATGCTTTAATGATCAATGCCTAGAATCCTAATATGTGTTCTTCCATACTGTTTCTGTCTCTGGATTTATGTTCTGATGACAACAATCAAACTCAAGCAAAATGCC
Source organism: Sinocyclocheilus anshuiensis (assembly GCF_001515605.1). Lineage (NCBI taxonomy): Eukaryota > Metazoa > Chordata > Actinopteri > Cypriniformes > Cyprinidae > Sinocyclocheilus > Sinocyclocheilus anshuiensis. Next base: position 22,985 of record NW_015549638.1, read on the forward strand.
GCAAATCTCCGCAGCAGTCTTAAATTCATATACATTCAATACATTCAATTGAATGGAAACAGAACAACTTCAAAATAAGCACACTGTTTTTATCTTTAGTGCTGCCCATGATACACCAACAAACCTTAAATATTCAAAGTCTTTGGTATTGTGTAAGTCTATTACATCAAACTTGTGCACATTATATAGACATTCTGGGTGGCTATTGCATATGATTCTACATTATTCTATTGTTTCTTAATTCAGATTGAGATTATATAAAACGCATACTGCCCAGTTCAAAATTACAAACACTTTAAAACCCAAATTTAGGTGGTCCAGAAATGGATAGTTACCTTTCTGAAATGTTATCCATCTGTATCATCTTGTTTATAGATGATTTATCTTCGAATGGTCAACGTCCTGCTAGTTAAAATATACAATTTCTTCATAACACTGATGGTGTAATTTACTTAATTTTGGTGCAATTTTCCTATTAAACCTTCCCAGATATATTGATTGATAAGTAAAAACATAGGCAAGTGAAAAGGAAAAACAATGGTCCTGAATAGTCGTATAGTGTTAGCCAAATTACACTGTTACTAACTGGTTGAACTGTACTGTAACTGTGTCTGTATTACACTGAAGACTGTTTTGCACCATTTCTTTGCCAGTTACAAATACACGAGTCGTAGAATCAGTGCCAGGATGTCTAAATGAATGTAGTGTGCATGAAAAGCTACTTTGTGATGGCCAAAATCTTGGTAATGTTGGACATTTGCAGTTCACAGTACTCTGTCAAGTTTTTTGGCATAGGGACGTTATTGTTTCAAAAATAATAATTTAAAAACCGTAGAGAGAACAAAAACAGCAATTAACCATCTCGGGCCACATTTGTTTTCCTTTTTCCATGCATTCACAGCTCTCACAAAAAAACTTTCGCTTGCTTACACTGTAACCTCATTGAAATAGCTTAAAAATAAAAAATAAAAGAATATTATTACAATGGTGGCCACAAGGCTGTGCAAAAGGGAAGACTTCCAACATAGAACTTCATGTTTTCAGCCAACCCCTGCAAGTAACAAACTACAAAATAGCACCATTATACAGTGGGTTGATCTTTTATATGGTTCCGCTATATGATGCCATCACATAAGATTATGGTTAGAGAATGCAAAGGTTAATATAGGTTGAGTATAGATACAGAGTAAACAGTGTGAGTTGACGTGATCCATTGGGGTCAGAAAAGAGGAAATCACCATGCAGAGGGACTGTGAAAACGGCCTAAAGCGGGCTGTAGGGGGATAGTTCACCCAAAAACAGACATTCTGTCATTATTTATGCATCTTATGTCATTTTTATTAACCTGTGCTCTGGTATTTTTCTTTTTCAGAATGAGAATTGTTTCTAATATTTGTTGTACAATCATAGTTTATAGCGGCCACGTCTGTAAAGCTTCAAAAAGGACAGTAAATGCAAATAAAACATAATTCCAAATGACTGGTGCTCTGCAATCCAGAAATTTAAATCATTATTCACTGACAAATGTCTCCTTTATATAAGCCCATTTACACTGCGGCGATAAAAATAAAATAAAAAGGTAATTGTGTGATAGTTTCAAATAGTCACATATGAGCCATAAGGCTGTATTATGCAAAATAAAGTCGCAACTGCCTTTTACCCAGCAGAACCGAGTATCAGAAATGGACTGAAAAAGTCATAAGTAAACACATGAGGGGGTAAAGTAAAAATGAGTAAATGACACAATTTAAATTTTTGGGCGAAATATCCTTTTAATACAGCTAGTGAGTTGCAGTCATGTCACCAGTCTTTCGCTGTAAAGATGCAAACCTGCAACTTCCTATTTGATAAACAGTAGCTGCTAAACCAGATTATTTATGGTAATAAATAATACCATTCTTCTTAATGGTATATGTTACAATTGCTAGTAATTTTTTGCATCTGTTGTGGTTTCTGTTGTCATCCCTCTGTCTTTCCTGTGTGTGCTGATACACTGGTGTAAATGCATGCGGATAACTGTTCGAGTGAATGGCTTTCACCTCTCATTTTCTAAAGAAGGTAAACCATGCAGTTAAAATGATTAAAAAAAGAAGCAAAGATCCCTCACACACAATTAGTTTTGCAGGATGTAGGTCGTGTTCCATCAATCCTAAATGTGTTCTCTAGAGCACCTCAGCACATCTGCATAAGACTTTTGTATAATCCCCCTTGATCTGGTCTTGCACAATGATTCAAATACGAAAAGACTGATTTGTATTTTATACGTCATCTCTCTGTGCAGCTGTAGTTTGGTTTTGCAAGGGTTCCAAACGGGTCTAGACAGCCTTTCTTGTCAACACGGTCCGTGATCTCACTCCTTTCTGTGCCCGCAAAACATTAATATTTTGCCACTAAAAAAAACTTTCGGAATCCATTAGGTGCAACCGTTCACACGAGGAGATAAACAGTTATCATTTGACTTTTTTAGCAACTAATTTAGTATTTTCCCCCAGTATGGAATGGTGCAGTGTATGGAAATCATCAGATTTTGTTTGTCTTAACATGGGGCTTTAACAGTATCCAGTATCTTGTTTTTTAAATTGTATTCTTAGTATTTTGTTGGGGGTTTTTTTTGTTTGTTTTGTTATGTTTTTTGTTTTTTTTTACAGTGGGGCACGTCCCTGGAAGACCAGTCTTTCTTTCCTCTCGTTTTCCGCTGTCCAACAGTTTCACTTGTCTCTCTCAGCCATTCGCCCTACTGTCCTCTACATGCGATAGTTTCTGCCCCCTGTGTTTCCTCGGCTCGAGTTCTTCTGATGAACCTCCTGAAAATAAGAAAGAGAAAAGACAGTAAGCTTCAGTTTAGATGATGAGAAGTAACGCAGAAAGCCGACCCAAGGAGAGCAGAACGGCTGCTGCTGCCCATAACAACACAGCTGTTTGGTGAACGGAGTGTTATTTCATAATGCTGAGGAAATCTACTGTCAAAGCAACACATCAAAGGTTTCACTGCAGCAAGATTAATAAGTGTAATTCACGAGCTGGGAATGAAACCGCATGCAAAGGCCGGTGTGAGAGGCCAGACTCTGAACTCAGTGTGCAGACATCTAAGGTGACCTTAGATTTGGCTTCCAGCGCATGACGTATGGGTGCAGAAATATGTCTGTGGAGAGCACATGCAGGTCTACCACAAAAACCACTTAGGCTGTTCACTTGCTAATGGTTTTCTTTTTCGAGAGAGGATGACTGAGAGCACTTAAAAGGATGGCCCACATTTGGGCAGCGGAGGTGAGGGAAGAGCTGCTTTTTCCTTACGTATGTATCGCAGCACAATGTACCAGCATTATTTGCTGAGCTCTGAGATGAGGTAAACGGACAGCTCACCCAAAAATGACAATTCTGTCATCTTTTACTCGTATGTTTCAAGCCCATATGACTTTCTCTCTTGAGTGGAACACAAAAGGAGAAATTTTGAAGAATGTGCCAGTCGGTTTTTACCAGACTGGAGCTTTCAAGCTTCAAAAAGGATTGTGAAAATATCTTAAAAGTGGTCCATATAACTTGTGTGCTATATTCCAACTCTGTGTGTTATAAACAGAACAAAATGTAAGCCATTATTCGCTGATTTTTCCCATTAATGAGCTGTTACCCATTCCAACTGGATCACTGGATGAGTCAATGAGTTCAACTTGAGAACTGGATCAGTCTGTTTTGTGAATGAATCATTCTGGTATTGTGAATTGTATCAATGGATTTAATTGAAGATATGACTCAAAAGAATGTTTTGTTTGGACATCCATATTAAGAGTTAGGATGGATAAATAATGGCTTAAATTTTGTTCTGTTTTTCACACAAAGCTTTAGAAGCCCTTTAACACAGAGTATGAGTTGTGGAAACCACTTTTATGGTACGTTTTTGGTCCTTTTTGTCCTTTTGGAGCTCAAAAATTTACCAGAAAGTCAGTCATACAGGTTTTAAATGACATAATGGTGAGTAAATGACTGAATTTTTATGTTGGTGAACTATTCCTTTAATACAAGTTCCATGTCAGAAAATGCACTAATCTTGAATGCTATTATATAAGCATTCAAGCATCATCGTGTTAATTATGGTTTATTTTCAGACTGAGGGAAGACTTACCTTACAGGAAGAGTGGCTATGTCCAGATATAGGTTTCTGCAGGAGATAAAGTTCATATGACATTTTGTCAACCAAATTAGTCAGCTGATACTGCAATCACCATTATGTATTCATAAACTATTATCCATCTCAAGGCTTCACAGAAATGTACAATTGTGTCAAACATTTGACCCTTCGCTAAGCCCTGCCTTAAAATGGTACTGACCAGTGATACTTTAGCATCTGTCCACCATCTATTTTTGCCTTTTCTTTAAAAGCAAGTTGGAAGAAATCCTGGGCGTTTTGAAAGTTTTAAGCAGAATTTTAATCAAAAATATGGTAAAAGTTGTTGCTGGGGCACTTACAATATTGACACAAGAAGCATAGAAAGAATATATGGAGTGAGGGCGGAGCTTAGCGAAGGGTTATTTCTGACATCATCAGCATGGCTGCACACCTTTGCTGTCCTGGGACTGTCTGTGTGCCGTTGCGCTCTTAGGGATCGTGGAGTTTTGCCGGGCTTTACGGGCGCACAGTACATCTCCAGACGCCTCAGCTCACAACTCTGAAAGCAGCATTCATCCACGATGCCGCGATTGTGCGACCGTCTCGAACTAGGCCCATATCCTGTCGGTTTGCCTGTTGGATGCATAGAAATAACATTCATAAATAACCTTTTGGAGGGCAAGATACGCATATGAAAAGTGAAAGCGCTCCTAAATCTCTGCTGTGGGGGAAGGCCAGCACTTAATAGCATGCTCAAATTTTGTCCGTAGGTACGTTAAATAAAGCCTGTCATCACATTGAGCTCAAGCCCTTTATCCATTTTATTCTTGGCATGGCACCAGCTCATGAAGAACAATTACAGCCTGTAAGGTCATGCTCTGAAATGCTAAATCTCTAAAACTTTTGGTAGTAACCTGTGGCTAAAAGCCCAGTCATGAGCGCTATAATAGCTTAGCGTAGCAGCCAGACCGTATCTGTGATTCTTCAGATATATGGGCGCATTAATGACATGAATTTCTTCAGCGTGAAATTTACAGGGTATTGCTTTGCACAGAGCGGACCCTTCTTGGCAAGCCCCCCAGTTAAATGGAGGTCACACTGACCAAAATGTTGAGAATATCACGTTTTGCAGTTTCAAACCTGATATCTTTAAACTTGACTGCTGGTTTGGGAGGCACAATCCGGCCCTTGTCAGGGTCAAATTAACCTATGGAGAAAAACCATCTGCTCTGTTGAGAAGAATGATGTTCCTAGAAGACCAGGATGAACCGTGAACTTTTCCCAGAGTGCTTGTTAATGCCGCTGCTAAACTAGGTGATAATTACCCATGTGAAAGAACATGAAACTGCCTCATGTGTATATATTTTGTGTGCTGTCAATGAGATCAATGCACTATTATGTCCTAGACATAATGTTTAACGATGAGGTTGGACTACTTAAACATGTAGAATTCAGGATTTGGGTTTTCTGATCCCAAACGGATTCATGTTGAAGGTAGCACTTAGACACCTGACTAAGTTAATGTTTCTTTCTCCATGTCGCCAATCTCCCGGTGGCCTTAAAAAATATCCCACTCTCCATTTACAAGTCGCCACTCACCTAGAGCAATATAGCTCCAATAGGCTTCTCCCTGTTACCAAATGAAATAACAATAATAATTTAATATGGCATTTACAAGGAGGAAATGCCTTTCCCTTTCAGAGTTAATAGCTCTTGGCTCGCAGGGCTGCCAGTGCTGACAAAATGCATTAACTTCTGCCTTGCACTTGCTGCACTCTGACAGCGTTGTTTTGGAAAGAGAGGTGCTCTAATTCTGACAAACATGCACCCCTGCAGACTGCATGGCTCTTGGGTGCCGAACACTTCTGGGAGATTAGGGGGCGCTGTTATCTTTCAATAAAGTTGAGTCGTTTTGAGAGTTTTAAGTAGGACACTGTAACGGTAGAATTGTGTTGACACTCATTTTGGACACTTTTGATGGCCTGAAGTTGCCTCATTGAAACAGTGTCCTTATATGCTCAAAGATTTAGTTCATTTAGAGTTTTGTGGCTTTTATTTAATGTCTAAAGCCATCTATAGTAAATGCTAAAAATAACTAAAAATATCAAATGTTCCTCTCTGAATCAGGGGTCTATTTGTATTTGCCATATAATCGCAGTTCAAGTGACACAAAAAACAAGAATTATCTTGCGGTAAACCGGTCAGTCAGGTTGTTACAAGCCGGTGTAAGAAATTATAGTCTGCCTCGACCCAGCTTCCACTCCAAATTGTGTATTAAACTATGCTCCTTTCGCTACAAAGAGCTTAATTATCATATAGATAGTTCTTTCCGATCTTAATCATATGTAAATAGTACCTCCGGAGCGATAATTTGTCACTTATAGCGTGGGAGAAGCAGCAGGTCGTCAAGAACCATCTGCTGACCAAAAGGGTACATGAAATAACTGCTATGGATTCTGTTTAATCTTATCACCTTAACATTTGGTTGTTCCCACTTGAGTCTACCGAAGATGTGGGAACGGAAGGCTATCACTTTCATTGTCATCCGCAATTTACATTTAAAACGAAACTTAATTTACAGGTTGAGCGGGAAGATGAACGTAATACTGTATAAAATGATTGAGCTTAGGATGTTCGGGGTTCAGTCTGACTCCGTTGAACCCAAGGTACTACATGTACTTTGTCACTACTATTCTGTAATAAAAGTTATTCTTCATCAAGATCTTCAACGTCTTCACTTTTTCTTACACCGGTCAGATTGTTTTCTGGATGATTTTCTAATCCGTTTCTACAAAAAATAATTTCTTAAATAATTCCAAAATTAACATCTGCTGTTTTTGTCAAAATAGCTCTTATGAATTTCATGAAATCCATTGAGTGGTGGCCCAAGAGGTGCAATATACAACAAAAGCACATCTTATAATGCAGTATAATCGGTTTAAATGGCTTTTCAGAGATTTGAAGTGCTGAATTTTAAGAGGTCAAAGTAGGTAATCCTAAAATAAGGTATTATTGTTAGATCATCTATGAACCAACACTGTTCCGCAGGCCTGTTTTCATTTTTTGTTCTTTTTATCAGTAAAACAAGCAGATTAGTAACAGACTTTTGTGTTTTTCATTATCCATATAAATTGTCCACAGATTAGGTCATGCATTTATTGAAGATTGTTGCATTGTGGGATAGATTATCTATCAGCTCAGCTGACAGTCTTCCATCCCCTCCCCCAGAAAAATCATCAACCCATTCACAACATCGTGAGAGAGCTGTGAAACCTGAGTAAAGCACATATCTCCATCACAGTGATTAAGATCAATGTGCCGCCTGCCTACCTTTGGGTAGACACCTTGCTTCCAACTAAACATCGTCATGCATCAGAACATGTACATTCCAATGAACACCGCTGGAAAGAAGCTGAGTTTTATAGCCATGCTCAGATTATTAAAGAACAGGGAGTTCTTGGAGCTGCTGCCATACGCTGCCTGCATAGTGTCAGGAAGTTTACTGTTCACTGGAGACTATGAAAGCTGCTATAGTTCTGAAAACTACCTCTTTATCAATGGTACCACAAAGAGTTTATAGTAAGATTCAATTTCCTTCCAATATTTTTTTTTTTGTCTCCTGGCTCTTTTTGCCACTGTATACAATGCAAAGAGATGTTGGCTCTTGCGGTCATTAACGATTGAATAGGAACTGTTTGTGGTGTTTAAAGGTTGTCAGCAGCCCAGTAATGGTTTGCTGTTTGTCAGAATGTTTTGAAATGTTTTAACCAGGGTGTTTTGCTGTTATACATTAATAGAAATTAATTTTTAAATATTTTTGTATCTGTTACAAATAGATAGATAGATAGATAGATAGATTTTTTAAAATGCTTTTATATTATCTATTTAAAAGTATCTATATATCTAGAGTTATCTATATAAATAGATATAGATTTAACTTTTATGTATTTTTATTGTATCTATTTAAAAGTTTTACATAGGTTATGATTTATAAATTGAACGTTGAATTAAAGGGGTCATGAAATGAGAAACCAAAATTCCCTTGATCTTTTGACATATACGAGGTCACTGTACTATAAAAACATCCTGTAAGTTTCAGAACTCAAAACTTTCTTGTTAGTCTAAAAACAGCTTATATTGAAGCCAAAAACTGCAGCTTTTGGAGTGTTGTAATAGTGTGGATAAGCACCGCCTCCACAGAAGAAGATCAATGCCTGCTTCTACATCGCTGCCTGTTTAGCCCCACCCACCGACACCCAAACATGTAGTTTTTACGAGAGAGGTGAATGCACAGGTCTACGCAGAAACCAAATGATAAAGATGGCTCTGAAGACAACAAGATGCTGTGCAGTGCCAAGTTGTGGAAAAACAGTGTTTGCGTTGCCATCCTTCTGATCCTAACGTTAGGAAAGTGTGGATGAACTTTATTTTTAATGACGTTCCAAACCGCGTCAGTAAAAACTCAGTCCTTTGTTCACTTCTTTTTACCGCAGATTCATTTACAAACAAGACACAATTCGCCATGGGATTTTCAGAAAGAGTGAAACTGAAAGACGATGCTGTGCCGACTATATTGGATCCGACAGCAATGTCGCAACACAAGTGTGAGTAACTTTTTTTATTATGGTCAAACATACACAACTCTATCCAATCATAGCAGTGGGCGTTTACTTCCGAGTCTACAATCTGCCACGCCTATTCAGACAGAGCGTTCTGATGAGGGGGGTTAAAAACAGGACAGAAAAAAATAATTTATGATTTATGAAAAATAACTAATTTATGTTTTTTGAGGTAGAAATCTTGATAACATTATAAGTGGACCTCAGAGAACAGTACAAAATAAAAACTGAGGCAGTTCATGACCCCTTTAAAATAATAGCAATTTTTCTACAAAGGTCATGTGAGGTTCAAGCAACAGGAGGGTGGGAATATGATGACAGAAGTTTCCTTTTAGTGCAAATGATCTACAGGTAAAATTCAATTGAATTGACCAAATAAAGACATGTGAATGGGAAAAGATAGTTGATTTTTGCACTTGGCTCAAAAATCCAAATAGGCACGTGTCTTGGTTCATGCTTGGGTTTAGTGAGAAGTCTTTTTGTCTGCGTGTCTTGTAATTCAAACACAGACAATGCTTATATATTAGGCCTAACTAGGTGGTTAAAAAAAAACACCTTCTTCTCACTAGAAAAGTGTTGAACCCAGAATACCCAGTGCCCTCTGCAACGTGTTTGTGTCCAGCAGAACAACGAGACGGGAGGGGGCAGGGGGCATCCTGATCATCCTGTAATCCCCCATAATCCGGTGCTGCTCTAGGACAAGAGCCAAGCCTGATTGTGGGCTGTTGATGCGTTCTTCTCTCCAGCTGCTTCAAACATAATGAAACCAGACAAACGGAATTGAAAAGTGGTCGTATCAGTGATGTTTGTGACAGAACTTCCATTCTGTTTTGCGGTCTTTGCTATTGAGAGGAGATGACCTGCAATCTTTTCATCACCGATTGATTAATAATACTACTTAGTAATGTTGGAAGTATATATTTGCATGCTGACGGCATATGAACACCATGATAGAGTTGTGATTGGCCAGACTTTCTAAGTTGAGCTGAACAAAAATTATTTGGTACTGATCATACATGTCGTAATTATAAATGTTGGTGGTACAATTTACTTTACAGACATTTTGTGTTCTGTTGATGAAGAATAGCAATAAAGCTGGCCAGAAATGCTATTTATTCAGCTGCTTTATTAGGCCACAAGCTTGTGCATCCAAACTATATTTCCTATAATTCTCCATGGCAGCACAAGAGTGATAAAATACATAGCTAAAAGCAACAATTACATACCTAATGTGCATTATTTGCTCTTATTTGTCTTGCATTTGCACTAAAATGCTTCCTGTTTTGTCAGGAAGTGAAAAAGATATATGAAATAGTCCATAAAGTGCATTTTATTCTGACCAAAATCACTTGAAAGTAAAGCATATCCAGACATGACTCGAATGCAACATAATTCCTTTCAGGATTCACGTAATTCTGAATGAGGCTGCAGTTCACCTGTCATCCTGAAGTGCCAGATCATTAGAGGTCCTTCCAAATGTGTGAGAGGAGACTTGCATCCACCTCTGGACAAATTGTGATTTTACAGCGCATACTGAGCCAAAACCTTCCGCATTCCCAATATGTTTGTGTCTGGGGAATGGGAATGCATCACAAGGTGCACGTTCAGCCTGTTGGCAGAGGTGCTTTGCTGGAAAAGACTACACAACCATGGAGGGAAAGGGCAGCTTTGTATCAACACCAAACACTCCTGGCCACGAGGTGTTCTTTGTAAACAAAAAAAAACAAAAAACGAATGATGTGCTCTAGATCTGCATCAATCGTTTCGGCGACCCTTTCCTTTCCAATAACCCAAGACAATGTGGGATAAGGCTGACACTGAGGCATTTCAAAGACAACCGAGGATTTCTAGGTCAGGCTAACAATTGGAAATAAAATGAATGCACTGTCAGTTTCTTCTTCTTCTGTTGTCCTCTTCACTGTGTCTTCAAAAAGCCACATTTTGTTTCAATAAAAAATTTCCACCGGGTAGTATTTTCCGAGTCGTAGGCCATTCTATCAAGATAATGAAATCTGAAGTTTTGAAATGTGAGTGGAGTTCCACTGGCAGTAAGGGCACTGGCGAGATGGGCTGCATTGCAGCTGTCACTGAACACAATGCTAATTGTCACATATATGAATCCAGTTTATTTATTATTGGATTCATGTGTTTGAGGACAGTCCATCAAAGTTGTTTTCTTTATAGAAGTGACAATAATTCTTTGGAGTTAAACAAAACAAACAAACAAAACAAAACAAAGCAAAACAAAACAAGTTTAGAAAAAACAAAAACGGTTTAGAACAACAGAAAAAAACAACAAAAACAACAAAAACAGGTTTTTTTGTAAAGCAAAACAAACAAAAACAACAAAAACACAGGTTTAGAATAACAACAACAAAATAATATTAATAATGATATACAGTATAATAAGATTTAAAAAGATGGGGTTGTTGGGGTTCATACTGTAAGAAATTCTTTTAGGTTTTATTCTACATACTAGATCAAAGTCAAATGATCTGTATAAAATCATCTATTTGCACTTCACTGAATCTGTCATGCTGATGCAATAATTTCAAGGAAAATTCAGATTAGCATAAACATATTTATTTTGGGCTCTGAACTGACAAAACAAACACATGGCCATTGACAGCCATGAGCGATCCAGCCAGCTCCTTTGTGACCACTAAAAGCTCAAATGTTGTTGACTGGAAACTTCAAATGTCAACTCTAACTTGAAGTTCAATCTCGCTTCGCTTTAAAGTAAGTGAATAAAATGTGTCTCCACAGAATCAGTGGGTTCTGTCCACTTGTCAAAATAATCGCTTCATACATCATCATCAGTGGCCCGAGACTCTCATGCTTCCTTGAGCCATTTGCACATCGTAAATATTTCATCGGGTAATTCAAACAGATAACAATATATGTGCAAAGGTTTAAAACATCATAGCTGCACATGGTGATGTAACTAGTCTCATTTGGTACACTGAAATTAAATGTTATAGACAGGACAATTGATTTTTCAGGAAATTACGAATAGTCTAAGATTAGAAACTTTTTGATCTAGTTACTTCTTAGTAGACATTGCAAAATAGTTATGCAGTTTGAGTTTTCAAACTACCTGGCCTTAAAGGTACAGTTCACTTAAAAATCTCACCCATGTTGTTTGGAATTCATATGCTATTCTGCATTTTGCAGTTAAAATGTGGCTGAAGTAATGTCAGTGGTAGAACCATTCGGCATGAAACTTTTTAAATGTACAAATCATTATTTGAGATGAGCAGTTTGCACATTCTGCTAAATATTTTCCTTTGTATGAGATGGAAAAAAAGTGACCTGAGGGTAATTAAATAATGACAGAATTTTCATTTTTGGGTGAAAGGTCACTTTAATCCAATGTTTCATGAATTGATTGATTGATTGATTGATTGACTGATTTCACGTTAAATATGAAAAAGGTAATTAAAAACGATTTATATTATTATTTTATTAGTACGCAGATAGATCACCCTGTCAGACAAATTGACAAATAAACATTACAGAATAAATTTCAATTAACTGCATGCTCAAGATAGGAAAAGCAAGTCCACAAAGTCTAGAACTCCTGAATCTCTCCTACTGCTGATTGGGACAACCCAAGACTCAGCAGTTCTCATGACTTGTGGAAAAAGAGAGATTTAAGTCTAGGATTCAAAATGGGTTTCTTTGGGTAGTCCCCCGTATTCAGTTGGATGTGCATTACATTTATTTGCCCTGCCTACTCGTGTCTGCCAAATTCCAGCAACCTCATTCTGGGAGCAAAGCAGCTGGCTGATCTTCTTTAAATGTAATACACAAGCATCAGTCACAGCATTTTTTTTCAGCTGCCTCTTCGGCATTGCAAGTGCTCACCTTACAATAATCTAAAGTGAAGTGGAATTCACAACCTATTTCACTTCCATGATGACATATTTTCAGGCATTTTTTTGGCCTTTGAAAAGTGATTGGATCATGAAAAGTGGGTACCAGAATGGACCACTGTGGTTTAACGGACGGTTTGAAAAGTGAGGGATTTGTGAATAAGTAAAGTCATTTTCGAAGCAAATTCATATATACAGTGTTTTGATAAAAGCATTTAAAGATTTATATTTGGAATAACATGCACTGGTGAATCATGCATAATATGTCTAAAAACATGCATTGACAAGTAAGTAGTGTTTGGCATCAGTAGATTACTTAGATTGTAAACTTTCTATCCAGTATAACTGAGACAAATAGAGCAAAAGGAGAACGGAGGGAAAATTTTGGAAAATTGGACAGCAAGACATGAAAACTGATGCTTTTCTTATTTATGAGTGGTGCATAAGTGCATGGGGAAAGAGAAAGAGAGGAAGAGAGAAAGAGAGAGGAAGAGAAAAAGCAGCAGTTGATGAATAATAAAATGTGCACTTACTGAAATAAAAGCCCCTGTCTCCACACACAAACTGCAGCGTGTCTACAAGCTCCGCCCCGCACAGCGTCTCCGGCCCCGCCTCCAGTGTCGCGGGAGTCAACGCGAGGACGCACAGCACCAGTGAGAGGGTGTGGGTGCACGAGAGACAGCGCATGGTACACTGCATCCCAGAGAGAGGGAAACCAGAAATACATTACATCTATGCACTGAAACATAACTAAGGATAATGTGCATCTTTATTTATTTATTGATTGATTTCTTACTTGTATTATTCCTTCTTTCCTTGTGTTTTCCTATCTATCTATCTATCTGTCTGTCTGTCTGTCTGTCTGCACAGATGCTACTTATCATTCATGTTTCTAACATATTTTGAATATCAAACAGCCTGCAGATGTTTGACAGGTGCCTGGATATTGAGGATACTTCTAAAAACATCTTCTACACGTTGCACATAAAAAGAATGACAAAAAAACGATAAAATGCTAACAAAAGTTGAACTGTTCAATGCACCTGTCTTTTGCGCGCGTACATTTACCTGATCATTTACTCCCATTCAGATGTATAACTCCGTTTCTGTGGTGGCTTTACAAGTCAAGTGTCCTACCTCTCCATGCACGCAATCTCGCTAAACCAGAGCGCGTTATTTCGAGGCACTTCTCCACAAATTCGCGCGGAAATGTCTCCAGCGCGCTTTGAAGCGCCTAGTACTCCCCCGTGCCAATAGGATACTGCTGCTTGAACCCAGTGTCCGGTAAAAGAAGAGCGCTTTTGTAAACCATGCATTTTTTTGGGTTGCTTGGATAAAACATTGTGGTTCACCTACAGATACGTGAGGTGGAACTGGAAAGCTGCAAAGCCGCCAAACCCAAAGAGGAAGCACTTTACATAATAAAGAGAATATAATGCGCAATCACACAACGCACTAGTATGCTGCAAAACCTTCTGCCCGAGCCCTTATTCGTGTCGACTCAGCAATATTTACTTTTAAGGGTCGTGATATACAAGTTGGTGACTTGTGCACTGCGCAAATGAACCCCCTGGTGCATCATGATATGACTCACCATGCACATCATGCAATCTGTCGTAAGTTTGAAAAGTTTGCCATATTACAGCTGTCAGATCTTTAATGTGAAATACTTTTGCATGCACAGTCTAATGTCATGCAAACTGCGCAAAGATGCAGATTGATCATTGATTAAAATGATTTTACAATTGAGTGCAAATTGTCTTTAAAATATCATTCAGTCCCTATATGATCTATGTTATAAGACTATTGCTTCAGTCAGAAATCAATAATGGTTAGTCCAAGGTGCCTATTTGCTTTGAAAGGAAATAGGTTAAGTTACCTTAAAGACATCACACCAATGCCCCTGGAAGAAATGACCGCTAGACATCCCCTTGGGTCTCCAGCAAAAGCCCAGCAAAAATGAACTTGTTTGAAGTCATTAAAAAGCGAGAAAGAGGATGAGATGCGGGCAATGTCACATCTCAATATTCCGACTTTGTTCCATTGCGCAGGCTCGTTGCGGAGAAGTGAGATTTAGCTAACAGGAGACGGATTTGGAGAGAAAATCCCTCACATTTATCTACATTACAGAGACATTTTCAACAGGAAACAGCTGGGGCAGCATTTGCCTTCTCCTCTTGCTAAGTTACTCATTAAGGATTTTGGGCACCCTGTCAAATAACGTCATCTGCTTCTTAGAATAGGCTCGAATTTGGATCTTTCTAGCACTTACTAACAGAACAGAAAAGATTGCATTGCATTGCAGAATGAAAACGAATAAGAGAGTTAGAGAAAGTGGCGAGTTTTTAGAAAGGAACAAAAGTTGAATTCAGAGACACTCCCATGCGTAATTTGCACGGTGTCTTTTTCATCTCTGTATACTGTATTCCCAGCCGACATGCTTGCCAGCGTGTGACTTTTACAATACTTTTATATGAGGTGAACTTTTTAAAAATGAACTTCTATAGGATATCTATAGGATATTAATTGAATTAATTCATATAGGATATTAAATCCAAACGAGTAACTTTTTGGGTTCTGAAATTGAAATTCGCGCCTTATACCTATCAATATCAAATGACGCACTTATAATTATAATTAAATTAAATTATAACTTATAATTATAATTAAATATCACACCGCAATATCACACCGCAAAAACTAATTATATTTCCCATAAACGATATGTAAACGTAATTGTTTTGAATGTCGTTTTATTTTTGCTTCGGCTACACACACACACACACACACACGCACACGTATGTTTCTGTGAATTATGGGGACTTTCCATAGACTTCTATTACTTTTATTCTGACCAAACGATATTTTTTATCCCTAACCCAATCCTAACCCTAAACCTACCCCTTACAGAAAACCTGTTTGCATTTACACTTTCAGATAAACATCATTTACTATTTTTAATAATTTTTTCCCCGCGGGCCGGTCCCCACAATGTCAAAAATTTTACATAAACACACTATATGGCATAATTTGCACGTTCAATAGAAAACAACAGTTTATGTTAAAGTTCCTTATTTAATACTCAAAACAAACATGAAAGTAAATTAACAAATAAACACACACACACACACACACACATGTATTGATTTATTAGCCTATTATGTCGAGAAGCAAAAATAAACTATATTTAATCAATTAATTTAGCATATTGTGCAAATAGTTGCAAATGTATTAATTTATTTTCACACTCTAAAAAATGCTGGGTTGTTTCAACCCAATGTTGGGTC
>NW_015549638.1:38989-54458 GCF_001515605.1 Sinocyclocheilus anshuiensis
CACTCTAAAAAATGCTGGGTTGTTTCAATCCAATTTTGGGTCAAATATGGACTAACCCAACTGTTGGGTTAAAAAGTTAATTTAAAAATGTAACCAAAATTTAACCCAACAGTTGGGTTAGTCCATATTTGACCCAACATTGGGTTGAAACAACCCAGCATTTTTTAGAGTGCATGTTTGTTTTGAGTATTAAATAAGGAGCTTTAACATAAACTGTTGTTTTCTGTTGAACGTGTAAATTATGCCATAAAGTATCCAATTTTAGATTAGATATTGATAAAACAATATAGCACTTCAAACCGATTATCGGTCTATATTCTGTGTACTGTGAGTATATTGTGCATATAGTGTACAATATATTTTTACTGTGCATATATTACGTTAAATATTGTGGTCTGATATCTGTCACTACACCACTGCATTGTTTTTGGAACATGCACCCAAGACTTTCATCCATCATCACTGTATATGGTGACGTGACAATAAAATGATCTGATTTGATTTAGAAACCGAACCACATTATCCACACTCATCAGCGCATACATGTGTAAAACACTGCAATAACACAATCCGTGGAAAAGGGGTTGTCGAGTATTTATTTGATATAATTCCTGTCTAGATGATTGATGCTTAGCCTGGCTTCTTGGGTAAGTTTTGTCAAAGTACGGTCTGGCTGACCTCAGAGGAATGAGCTCTCTCATTGCTTCGATGAACAGACAGTGCATTCACTGAGACTTGGGAGAAGATTTCCCTCCACTAATACCATCTCGTAGTTCGCACGGTGAGCCAATAGAAGTGCTTACATAGTACGGTCTCTCTCACATGCGCACAGAAGTGTGGTTAGAGGGGACACAGTAGTCAATGTGAAGGGACATGGCCAGTATTACTGGTTCTGGAAGCTTTTAGAAACCACCCAACAACCTCCTGCTGTGTGTGGTCAGTGTTCACCGGGCAAAAGAGTTAGACTGGCACAGACATTGCTGTGATGTTTTTCTCATGTTTTCATCAAAAGAACAATGTTCACTGATGATGCCAGCAATGGGTCGGCCAGCAGGATGAGGATTTGTTCAATGGTTAGCGGCATTGCTACAATATCCCTTACGAAAAAGAAGTTTATTCAAGTGTGCTATTAGTATACTTCTTTTAAACTAAAAAATAGGAAAGTATACTTTTAGTCTACTTTTTATGTACTTCTCAGAAATTGGCTTTATGTACTTCTCAGACATATACTTAAATGGCATTTAAGTATACTTGACTTATACTTAGAAAAAGTCTAAATATATTTTAGCTATAATTGTGCTCCTAGAATCCGTGTTTTCATTGTTATATGGTAGGGGGCGCTAGTACACATATTCTGTACAGAATTTCCAAAAAACACAAGTGAAGAAGAAACCGAAACAACAGATGCTTCCACATGTAATCTAACACGATCTTCAGACATAAAACAGTATCAAAACTGGGTAACGTTATGGAATAAAATGTTGACCAATGAAGAGGTAATAATCACTGTCAAGCTTTGGGTGTTGATCAACTTTACCTAAGTTTTGATTATAAAATAAACTTGAAGTATACTACTTTTTGGTAAGGGATGCAATGGCACATGGAGAGTTAATCTGACCCTTGCAAAATTGATTTAACCATACAGTACTTTTCACTGTAAAAATATTGTTCAGATAACAAAGCATAATGTATTAAAGTAAGAAAATGGGTTTAATCAATCATTATGTAATGCCACTTTACTAATAAGGTTGCATATAGTTATAATGCTGAGTCAACCTCTTTTTTGCAGTAAAAGAAAATTTGCTGAGCAACAGTGGACAATGAATCTAATTAGTATGTACATGATGAAAAGAACATTGCAAAACTCTTACTGTTCTGCAAAGCCAAATGAACGGTGAGGTCCTTAAAGGTCTTTTCAGTTAAGCTGACTTTAGTGACATTTTAGTACCATGGTGTTCCTGTAGATTAACTAGAACAGCATGGTGCTAGCAAACTTCAAGGTCATGAGTTCAAATCCCACCCTTGTGAAAAAGAAGTGCAAATAATTTTATAGTAATCAAGAGAGTGTATTATATTTGCAACACACTTAAGTACTTTAAAAAAAAAGTACATATTACATTTTAGTGTTTAATAATCTGTTGTCATTTTTTAAAGTAGTGCACTTACTGTAATGGGTTGACTAACATACGGAAGCACATGTACTTGATTATAATTTTCACTACAGTGTGTTATTTGATATGACATTAAAGGATAATATATTTTAAATGTACTAATTTGCAACTTCATCTTTAAAAAATGTGTAATTGATACAAAATACATGACATACAAGTTTCACTTGAAATAGTATTCAAATATATTTGAGTTTACCATACATGCATTGTGAGTATGTGATTACATATAATTATATCTATATTAATGTTGAACTTAAGAGTGCTTTTTTATGCACTTAAGTAGGAAAGCACTCTTAAGTTTAACTAAATGCATTTAATTTAAGAAGTTTTAAAAAAGTTTTGAAAACCTTTTACATGTAAATAAATATATAGTACTTTTAAATAATGTATATTTTTTAAATCATGCACATTAACATATCAAGAGACTTATCTGTAACCATAAAAGCTGTTTAATTTTACATGGAGAGGTTCGCCTCATAGAGGCCGCCATTTTGAAATCACATGCCCAGCTGGATACTATTTGCATTATCTCTGTGATCTTGTGTTAACTTCTTTCTATCACAAAATAGATAATTTGGATGATGCCTTTATATACAGCATTTCTACAATGACTGCTACATTCACGCCACCAGGTGTCAGTATCAAGTAGGCCTAAGTAAGTCCAAGATGAATTCTCTATTGGCCAGCACAACATCAACCAAAACATTAATGAGTGCACGTTTCAGCCAACTAGAAGTTTCAGATGTACTCAGTCACTGAACATTTTTTAGTTGGAGAGATTTTATTTTTTTAGTAATGTAGGCCTACTTTATATGCACAGCCATGTATCATATGAGAGAAGTCACACAATCACTTCTGATGTGATGCGTGTAAGTACTTAAGGATAAACCCTTTGACTGTGGTTCTTCTCCACAACAGCTGTGAATGGAGAATAACAGTAAGCTGAGTTCAAACCACAAGATCGTGTTTACAAAATGAATGAATTAAACCCCCCAGTGTCGTGAGATGGCTATATGTAAAGTAATACAGTGGGTTTTGTGCTGATGCCTCGCTGCGTGTCTGAGAGAGTCTGATGCAGTGGGCTGACCTTCTCTCTCTCCTTGCTCCGCACTGGGCAGCACTTAGATTCGTTGTACCTCTGCCAACTTGCTCTTCTTTGGAGCCGTCTGCCTGCCTGTCTGTGTGAACTCATTGACCAGGAAAAAAGGTTTTTTTACCCACTCCAGACTCTAGGGAGACTATGTCTGACAGTGTTATCTGTCTGGCTTGACCTGCCAAGCCTGCTGACTCTGAGACGGTGGTCCTTGCTTCATTCAGGAACAATATCAAATGGTCTGAAAGAGGATTGCATGTTGGCCCTGAACCATTTGGATGGTTTAGACACAATGATAAGATAAGATGAGAGATAAGATGGCGCCGACGCTGATGGCTGCCTCCGTGGCGTGCTCCGCAGTTGTTTTTATGTTTTTGTTAGTTTGTCCTGTCTTTAGTTATATCCCTGCAATCAGTTTCACCAGAGACGAATTGCTGGACATTCGGAAGTACACACCACCCGATATTTCACCGGTTTTTGATTATTCTGATGTTTTGCTGGACATTGTTGTCGGGGGAGCTGCGGCGCTGATCAAACGCTTCAGGACGCGCAGACGGGGGAAGCGAGCCTTATTTACTTGTTCTATTTTTTATTATCTGTGTTTTTTGTTCTGTCACTGTCATTCTGTTACACTGTGGAAGCTTCTGTCACGAAAACAAATTCCTCGTATGTGTAAACATACCTGGCAATAAAGCTCATTCTGATTCTGATTCTGATTCTGATAATATGTTGATTCATGTTGGTACGGTGGTGCTTGCAACATTTAAGCATCATAAGCTCAAGCAGAAGCAGGTTTGAGTCTGTCTTGCATCATATCAATTTTCTACTTTTAATTGTTTACAAAATTCACTTTTTAAATGTTAAATTTAATTTATTTTCTTTAGGGAAAACAGAATGAATTATATTGATGACTCATCCTGTACTACACAGATATTTATCCAATTAAATGTTTTCTAGAATGAGAATATCCCGCCCCCTAAAACCACCTGCAACCAATAGCAAGAAGCAAATCATAGTTAATGGCTATAATGTATGTAACCAAATCTTATAGATTTTTTTACAAAGTAGGAGATGAGCCCTTTGAAATGCCCTGTCCTAACTTCCTGTTTAAACAGTAGATACACAGGAAAGAAAACCGTGTTGAACAAGTGATTTATAGTTAATTATATATTTTGGTATGGACCGTTGCAAAATGTCAACACATAATGTTTGTAAGTAAGTCATAATGTACACTGTCACAGGTGAATTTCTCTCAGATTTACTTTTTTTAAGGAACATATGGACATAAATAATACAATTGTTTTAAAACAATAACTGATTTAGAATGCATAGATTGCTAATTAAATAGATTCTTCCTGTAATATTTATGAAATGTCTTTCCAGGCATCACACACACATAATACAAAAGACCTTTCTGATTAAGTAACTTAATACCATCCACTTCTATTGTGCTTTGACATTTGTGGAAACACGGTCCTTCATTTAGCAAGCGAGACAAGGACTGCAATCATTCTGTCAGCTACCATTAATAATGACTGGACACAATGCTTCCTGCTGGAATTTCATAAACTGGATACTGTATGCCTCTGAGTGGGTGAGACAGAGAGTAAGAGAGCTTGAGTCGTGTGATATGTGAATGCACATGTGTTTGTTCACCCTGATGTTTTATCAAACCATCATCCGTCAAATGTTGAGATTTGCCATTCATTGTTGCTATGTGGTATCAAGTTTTGCCTCTGTTTAAATATCCTCCTCTGATTGAAGTTCATGTCAGGTGAAAGTGGTGAAATCAAAGGTTTATGGGAAACCCATCACCATTATTTTCATACATCAAGAACAAAGTCATGGTGGGTCCAGCCGCTGGGAATGTCATCTGTGTAAAACATTTGACTTGTTAATGTTAAGCTTAATGTTGATGTATGTGAAAAAGAAAATGAGAAAATCTCCCCTGATACTAGCTGCAAAATAGGCCACATGTCTGTTCTGATAGGAGCATCAGGGGAAAAACAGTGTTAAATGTAAAAAAAAAAAAACATAATTAATATCCGGATATCAAAAGATATTTAAATATTTATTATTATTATTATTTTATTAATAGAATTCATATTTCAATGTATTTCATTTAACTTTAACAACATTTGTTGTTTTATTTGTAAGATAGAAACACAACTTGATGTCCTACTGTACTAATGCTGTACAATATCTTCTAGTTTTTATGTTAATTAGGGCAACAAGAAAGTACATGCTGTTATAACAAACCACTGCCAGCTTGTAAGGTGCAATGAAAGTACAAAATCATCAATGGACTGCAAGTTTCAGCTTTCAGCATTGCCAAATTCTTGCCCCTTATCAGATGAGTAGATGCTCAGTGAACCTGCAAACAGGGAAGCCTCTGCTGTAAATGAAGATGAGGCAGGGTTGGGGATGCTCTCCCCTCTTGCTGGCACAGGGGATTGGGTGGGTGCCTCTCTACCCGCTGCCTGGCACTGGACATTTCCAGGAGTGCGTCTTTGCCAGGCCTCAATTACGGGGGAGTCTTCCAGAACATATTGAAGCAATTACAGCTCCATATAAATCAATATGCTTCTGCTTAAAAAAGTGATCTGATCCCAGCACGCTCTAGATCCAGTCTCCCTCAGGTCCATTTTGATTTCTCTCCCTTTTTCTCAAGGCAAGAGCATTATTTCACAGTTCAGGAGTGATTTAGGTCACTTGAACTAGCTCTGGATGGGGCTGACATTCAGTCAGTTTTACATTTTTTCATGTACCCATTAACCTGAGCCTTATTAAGTCATGTTGGGGGTTAGTGGGGGGTATAAATATGAGTCAAGTTTATTGGTAAACAAGAACTTGGTCTTAATTCATTAATAATTAAATTTAGACTTAACTTTTTTTTTAATTGAAATGTTAATTTCAGTTCAGTATATACAGTATATTTCCAGTGCAGAAAAAAAAGTATTGCAGTGATTCAAATCCAAGCTAGGATTTCATTGATTCAAACTTGCATTGATTCAAATCCATTCAGACCCATCATTAGCTCTTTACATCATGTTATATTTCGCCATCTTGTGTTAAAAAGGTGGTACTGCACCTTTCTTGTTTCTTCTTATGTCATCTTCGAAACATTAGACTTTTAAAATAACGAGGAAAAAGTACAATCCCTTCTTTCTGCTACTACAGCCATGGTCTAGTTGACAATGATTTACACCTGAATAATGACACTGAGAGATTTTAATGCCCATGCAATTAGTTAAAAATAAATGTAAGTAAGTAAATAAATAAATATAAAGACCCAACAAGACTAATCATTTACATACATCCAGACAGCTAAGCCACGACCATTTCTGCTTATTTCACGTGTTTATATATATTAATATTAGTAACACACACATTTTCTGACATTTAGGTGAAAGAAGGTGTACAATTCTACTTAGAGGACATTTTCATGTTGTGTGTATAGGCTGGTATTTGTTTGGAAGAGAGGCATGAGTGAATTAATGATGTCTAAAGTAAGTAAGGCATGTTATAATGATGAATGTGTGTAAAGTGTGTTCAGAGGACAGCGGAGCAGGAAGTAAGTGTGAGCGAGTGGAGCTCAAACCATCTCATATATCATTACAATACACAGTCCCAGCACCGAAACATTAGTAAGACTATTAAAATAACGAGGAAAAAGTACAATCCCTTCTTTCTGCTACTACAGCCATGGTCTAGTTGACAATGATTTACACCTGAATAATGACACTGAGAGATTTTAATGCCCATGCAATTAGTTAAAAATAAATGTAAGTAAGTAAATAAATAAATATAAAGACCCAACAAGACTAATCATTTACATACATCCAGACAGCTAAGCCACGACCATTTCTGCTTATTTCACGTGTTTATATATATTAATATTAGTAACACACACATTTTCTGACATTTAGGTGAAAGAAGGTGTACAATTCTACTTAGAGGACATTTTCATGTTGTGTGTATAGGCTGGTATTTGTTTGGAAGAGAGGCATGAGTGAATTAATGATGTCTAAAGTAAGTAGGGCATGTTATAATGATGAATGTGTGTAAAGTGTGTTCAGAGGACAGCGGAGCAGGAAGTAAGTGTGAGCGAGTGGAGCTCAAACCATCTCATATATCATTACAATACACAGTCCCAGCACTCCTCTCTCTCATCTATGGGTGCTCTATCCCTTCAGTACACACACACACTAACACACTTGCTTAGGAAACAATGTTATGAGCTGAAAACAAACCATTAGAATATGGGCAAACTTTAAGGAATAGTTCACCTAAAAATAAACATTCTATCATTTACTCAATGTTGTTCCAAATGAATTTCTTTCTTCTGTTGAACATAGAAGAAATTATCTCCAGTGACTTCCTTAGTATTTTCTTCCATAGTCAGTGGGGACCAAGAACTGTTTGCAACTGCAACTGCATGAACTTGAGGATACAGAGAAAACGATGACAGAATTTTCATTTTTGGGTGCATTATTTGTTTAAAAAAAAGTGTTCCACTCCATGACAGCAAATAAATATTTATCATAAAAATTGTATTAAGTTATTATTAATATTATTAAAATATTACGTATATTAAGCAGACGAAGAAAGAAAGAAAGTACGATACGTTGTTTTTTAAAATGTATTTATTTCACATCACAAAATACTCAGAACATCACTAAAATACTTTGCCAATTAACAATAATAGTATTACACATCTCTATATCTATATTATTTATTTGTGCTTTTGTAACTGTTATAATCTTATTCCTAGCAACAAATGTCTACAAGAAATAACGGATCAGTTCAATCGTACAAACATCTTTAAACAAATATATTTCCCTTTGGGTGCAAAAAGGATCTCCACGTCAACTATAACTCTGAGTTTGTGCACTTGGAATGGAAGCATTTTAAGAAAACATCTGTAACCACTATTATCAGCTGAAAGTAAACATTACAACATTAACATTTTTTTTTAGATGTTAAACATTAAATATTAACACGTTCTTTCAAAATGTTATAACATTAAAATGCTTTTAATGCAGTTTTTACAAATAAAGTTCTACCCACAACAACATACTACCTTAAATATCTATAAATGTCTTTCATATGTTTAAAGAGTTTGTGCAATATGACAGTAACTGCATATTATTACCAGCATCAATAATAAAGTTAATTTATAGTTCCACTGAAAGTTGAATCTAACTATACAGTGATACTTCATATAACAGCAATATCAACTAGTTTTAATGAAACCACCAACTGTGATCTGCTGGTTACTGATGATTAAAATAAACTGTGACCATAAGGAGGCATCTGAGTGGTTTAGTATGCTAAAGTGCAACATATTATTGCTAGACTAGGATTTAGTTAGCTGGTAAACTTTGTACAAAACAAATCATACATGAACGTGGCAAGTAATTATTCCATGGAGCCACAAATAAAGCTTTTTTGTATGATGTGCATGCTTTAAATTTGTTGAAGAGCTTGTGTACGTTGACATAGTTTAGGTGTCTTTATACGATGCAAGACCAGTCACTGGGGGTCTGTCCATACTGCAAAAAAACAAAGATGTTACAAAGATGAAAACAAAATGACACAATATGATTGTTCTGTTTGTCCAATGTGGTTTGGGAAGGTGGAGGTAAAATGGTTTTTGTTCTTGTTGAGGAGTTGTCAGAATACAATTCTTTTATTGTAAACCCCATATAACAAGAAAATAAATGGAAAGACCAAAAGAAAAATCCTAATTCTTCCATTTCATCACATGAGGGTGCAATAACCCAATTTTTAGGCCCCCTTTGTTCCCTTCACCACATAAATCACCAAAAATCTCTCTAATCTTACCTAAACAAGTGTTTCACCAGGACAGCAAATAAAATAAAATAATTTTATGAAATGTTATTAATATTATATACATTAAATATTAAAAGGTATATTAAGCGCTATATAAATGCATCATCATCACTCATTAAGCAGAAAAAACAAAACAGAGATTTCCATGGCAGTAAAATATATAAATTCCTGAAAACAATTCCAGATACAATTTCAAAACTAACACAGTATGAATGTATTTGTTTGCCATTTAATGTAACGCTGAATAACACCCAGTATATTTGGTTTATTTCAGTTTTTTTAAGTGCATTTAAATGCACATTCAAGGATGTCGCTATAAGCTGTGTTAAAGAAAACGTTATCAACCAGCTCAAGACTTAATCAGAGAGGAGTTTTACTTAAATTGTTTTAAATGCATAACAGCATATTTATTATGCTAAACACTGTTTCAAATAACACTAACATACATTATATTGGGCTATAAAATATGCCATGCAGTGTGTTGTGTGTTTGGTGTCTTACCTGAATATCTGTGAGCTCTTTTAGCAGTCTGGAGGCAAGTGGAGGTAAGCTTCCTTCACATGGAATATGTAGATTCTATACGGCAAAAAAATAAGTATTAGTATTAGTAAGAAAAACCTTGTTGAAAATTTGTTAAGCTCCAAAAAAATTGGCCAGGATGTTGCCCCAGAGGCAGATATCTGTTGATTCGCCAGTATGTTTTGATACTGAACCAGTGTGCGGTGCTCTAACCATCCAAAACAAACTAAACTCACCTCTCCCTGATACAAGATCCTGTCAACTGGACTAACAACACAAGCGGTTCCAGAACCAAACATCTCCCTCACTCGGTTTTCCTCCAGAGCCTGCCGCAGGTCGGCCATGGTCAAATAGCGCTCGGATACTTTGAACTCACCCTGTTAGATAAAATGAAACTTTGAACCAAACACTCTCAGAATAAATGTGTAGAAATGTCACTGGGGCAGTGCCCTGTTAAAAGGGACAATTTTTACCTTATTTACCCCTAAAAGGTTCAAAGTAGTACCTTAAAGGGATAGTTTATCCAAAAATGAAAATTCTATTGTAATTTAATCATGTCACTCCATACCTGTATGACTCTTTTTCTTCTGTGGAACACAGTAAATTGATGATATTTTGAAGAATGTTGGTAACTCGACAGTGTCGGTTCCCATTGACTTCCATTGTATGGACAAAAAAGTCAATGGGACCTGAAGATGTGTAGTTATGAACATTCTTCAAAATATCTTTTTTTGTGTTCCACGAAAGAAAGAGAGTCATACAGGCTTTGGAACAAACAGGGTGAAAGTGACAAGCTGTTGTACTCATAAAGATCATTTTTTGCACTTTATTTCTGACAGTATGGTTTAGACAGGTTTTACCCATTTGCGAGCAAGTTCTAGGATGCTTTGTCGTGTAACGCCCGGCAAAATAATGCCATCTAGAGGTGGCGTTGCAAGCTCCTCCTCTGGAAAGAAAAAACAGGTTTTTCATCTTAAACTTTTTTTTTTCAAATACCATTTCTGTCTCTAATGAAGAAATTACAAAGTTGCTGTGAACAAACATTTTCTTTTAGACTACTAGAGGTCTGTAGTAGGAAAGCTTATGTCCGTCATGGAATAAAAAATAAATAAATAAGGTAACTTGTATGACTTAATATCTCACAATTGTGAATTAAGAATTATTAGATAGAAACTTGTAATTGTGTGATAGAAACTTGCACTTCGGACTAATGGAAAAAAAAGACAGACTTTTCCAAAGTTTCAGTAAAGTTTGAGTTTTAACGCACAATTCAGAGTTTTTATCTTACAATTCACAGAAAACGTCTCAGGTTACTTATGTAACCATGGTTCCTCTTCAGGAACTCGAGCTGCGTCAAAAACGCTAGGGGAAAGCCTTCTGCGACCCACGCTCTGAATCACATTCCCCGGGCATGGCATCGTCGTTAAAGGCTCTGGCACTGCCCTCCAAGCCGCTGCGTATGACATCAGCTCTGGTGGGCAAGGGGTACGCGGCAGCGGGTCAGGCCGGTGCGTGTCTGCACACAATGTCTGTGTTACAGGCGTACCAGGCCGACCTGCTGAAAGAGCTGGATGAGGGCGAGGAGCTTAGCTCTGATAATATCGCAGAGTTAAGGAGAACCGCTGATCTCTCTCTCCGTGCCACCAAAGAGACCGCCCGCGCCATTGGGCGGTCCATGGCAGCTATGGTGGCAGCAGAGAGGCATTTGATGTGTGCTCCCGGCGCCTATTTATACTATAGTCGCACCGGTAGTAACGTCATGGCTGTCGCCGGCCAACGAGTTGGTGTTTTTTCAATGTATGCTTCAGACACGGGTCACGACGAGGCGTTCCCCATAGCGACCCCTAGAGGACGCAGTTCGAAGTTCCCATGAAAGGGAACCTCAATTAACTTTTGATTCTTTGGCAGAAATGAGCTTCCACGAGAATCTAAATCATTAATTGTGGCCTTTTGAAGGTCCTGCAAATTTACTTTGACCTCCATAAACGTTGACTTCCACATAATCTGTATTTTCTGTTAAAGTAAATATACATAACCAAAATACTTTATCAAAACAGAGTGAAAGAGTATCTTTTCACAAATGTAAACAGCAATCACCTCCTTTCTCATTGATCCAGTAGAGGAAAAGGTTCATGGTGCCGACCTCTGTGATCTGATGGTCGTCCCCGTACAGCCAAAGAACCTGCTGACAGCCGTAATCCACTGCCTCATACTGGGCATAGATAGATGCTCCATAGTTCCTAAAAAATAAGAGGTTTCACACAGTGTACCATCTTCACAATCAAAGATCTGTCTTAGTCCTGAAAAACCCCATTGTCTTGTGTCATTATCATTCCTTCCGAAATTGATTCGGTACTAACTGCTTCGCTGAGACACTCTGCTCTCATGTGAGAAGTTTTAAGCAAGATTGCACAGATTAGCACACACAAATCCGAAAATTTTACTATGAGGCTTTGGTATTAAACCAAGCTTGCACACATTTGGATCAAGGCTAAGAATGTGGCTATAAGCTTGCAACAATGCTCCTCATTCATTTAGTGTTTTGTAGTAAAATATTGAAATCTCTCTCATTCATTCACTCACCCTCCCATCTTGCAGTCTCCTGTCCCTCCTCTCCAAGCTCTGATGTATTTGGAGTCGGCCCACAGAGACACTGGTTTAGCACCCATGCTAAAGTATGAGCCCACAGGACTAAGGATAACAAAAAGCAATGCCTTGTTGGGCTTCTTGACACCAAGGGTGGGCTGCTCACACAGGCATATGTAAAGAAAACACAACATGTTTATGTCATGCAAAAGTTTTTTTTTAATCTATAGCTATCATGGATTTATCTATGATGTTTTCATGGAGTTATATGCTAGTGTATCTTTTACATCATAATATTAGAATGCTACTTTACCAGCTTTTGTTGCCAATTAAAATATTAAAATCATTATATGTCATAAATTATTATTTTTTTAATTATTATTATTAATTAAATATTGTTTAAATTGTTTATTTAGGTAAAATAAATGTTTTATATATTTATATATTTTCTGATGCATAAAAATATGTTTGTAATAAATGTGTGTTAATATAAAAAAGTATATATATAATATTTTCAGGGCAAGTAAAAATCTGACCTACAAGCAAGAAATTAAGGAAGGAAGGAAGGACGGAATCAATGAATGAATGGGAAAACTTAAACAACTGTTCCACTATGAAAGAAAAAAAATTTTTTTATAAAAAAATAATAAGATAAATACATTAAAATACATACAAAAACATTATAAAGATGAATGAATGAATGAATAAATAAATAATCTTGTATATCTGTGTTGTGATGGGTAAAATGACATGAACACCCCGTTTTCATTTGGAACTCCAGTTTAAATAGACAAAGTCATAAATGCATGTTCAGACAGAATCAAAGACCCACATTTGTATGCACTTGTTAATCGCAAGATATGAAAGCTACAAATAGTCAAAATGAGATTATTGTGAGAATGAGTGTTTGTGTAGCTCTAACCTCTGTGCCCAGGAAGGTGGGACGGATGTACAAACTGGCAGAGTCTGAGTGAGGAACCCAATCCTGATCCACCTCCACCAACTTCCTGATGCACTCCAATAACTCTGCACAATCAAAACTCTACAGAAAATCAGAGAAAATGAGAAACAGACGTGCAGTTTTGTGTCTGTATCTACATTAAATACTCAATGTGGATGCAGTAAAGAGGGGAAAAACGTCAGTCTTACAGGCAGACAGGCCCTGTGGGCGGACTTCAGCATCCGCTTCATGTTTATCATGGATCTGAAGAGACGCACTTTGTTATCTGGCCCCCGGTACGCCTTCATACCCTCAAAAAGCTGCACACAGTACGTATTTACATTTAAACATAAATAAATGCCATGTATTAACTGTGAAAGTCAAATGATTTTATATGATACCTAACCACACAGATGAAACTCCAGATGGCGAGGACAGACCTGTACAGCGTAATGCAGGGCAGAACAGCCTGGATGTATGGACAGGTTCCCAAAAGGCTGGATGTGCGGCTTCTGCCAGCCTTCCTCAAGACTCCACTCAATGGTCAGCATGTGGTCAGTAAAGACCGTCCCAAACACCAGGCCATTCGGGTCAGGTTTTGGCTTATGGGTCTGTGCTAACTGTATCACTGTGTCTGTGGCCTAAACAGAACACAGCCAAAAATACTCAGCATCAGATGACATAATACACCAGCCAAAACTTTTTACAGTCCCAGAATAGGGTCATTCTGTGAAATCCATCTCTCTAGCCCTCTATTTAGTTCTATGGATCTCTATGCCTGACAGAAATGCACTCAAACTCTGAGATTAGACACTCTCACAGATTACATGTTCCTTCAGCAACCCTCTGTAATCCCAGATTATGGAGGAAAGGTGAGCACCACACTGGCCTCAGCGTTTATTAGCAAACCCTGATAGCACACATACATCTCAGAGACATCTATTTGAAGTGTGTGTTTACATCTGGAAGATGTATTTTTTGGAGTTTGCTCATCGGCAATAATAGACGTCAAATAGACATTTAGAAAATGTCTTTAGGATGTTTATGATTTAGAATGTATGTAAAACTGACATCTTTAAGACCTTTATAAGATGTTGGTACACAGCAGATGCTTTACAGATGAAGTGATCTTTAACAGACATCTTGCAGACGTACGTGTGCTATCAGAGTAAGGTTTGTTTAACTGCAGCACAGGCAGAGACCTTCAGGAGAATAAACCTTGATTGATAAATAAAAAAATGAAACATTAATTTAATTGAAACATTTATCTAAATGTTTATATTTTATACATATTTAACATATATTTTCTGCAAATATTTATATATATATATATATATATATATATACATACACACACAATTTAAGGACAATTTAAGGTTATCTATCTATTGTACTTATTTATTTATTGAAAATAAATGGAACTATAAGCAAATATTTAAATATGCAAAGATATTATATTTTTAAGTGTCTCTAAAGTGTTCCAAAATGCTGTTTTGTCCTGCTGGTCATCAGCGTATCTGTCTTCATTCATGGATTGTCAATTAAAATAATATCATATCATTGAGACACTGTTTATGGTGCTACATTTTCAGGCGCTGACTCATAAAGCAGCACGAATCTGAGGACCGTGCTGTCTGACACCTTAGTTTATGAGTGCTTGGTGTGTACCTGACTATAAATATGCTAGATCCAATTGAACAACCGTCTGTAATCTCTGTTGAGTCTCGGGAGCAATCATGTTGGCAGATTTACAGTGGTGGTCAACAGGAGTACTATTATTGTTGTTGATGATGGTGTTTTCAGTTCTTTAGTTAGTATGCTAATTAGTACTCTTACATAGTATAAAGAATGTTCAGACACAGTGCTTTCTTAGAAAGCTATAATTTTTTTGAGGTTTCACTGTAATGAGAGCTGCTTTGTGGCCATCACCAAGTCATTGCCATGTGTGACCTCATATAGTCCCTTCAAGAAGCTTAAATGCGATTATCCTCATCAAAAGACAAACAATGCTTTGCATGCTGCCATGATGAACCCAAAAATAAACACCTCTGCAAAAAGCCTTATTTTAGCAGCAGCTCACGTGTTTCTGCCTTTTGATCTGAGACTTTATGAATAAGGGATTAGAAAGTATGTTGGATATCCATTAATGTTCAAATTATCAGATTGGAGCTTTAAAAAAGTATTTTTTCAATGATTTTTGTGTTCACTTGCAAAACTGGTGATGGAAATAATTTAAAATTAAGAAAATCTTTCAATGCTTTTGCAAATGCAAATGCTAAAATGTTTTTTGGGGGGGGGGGACGG
>NW_015549638.1:54499-61993 GCF_001515605.1 Sinocyclocheilus anshuiensis
TATGCAAGAAGCATTGAAATATAATTTTTTCTCCCATCGATTTGTTTCTTCGGTTCAAGAAACACAAAAAGAGAAATTTTGTCGCTCTTTCCCATGCAATTACAGTGAATGAGGGACTGGAACAAGGATGTAAATATATCAGTATCATACATTTCAAATGTGCCATATTTAAAATAGCAATGCCTGATTTGATTCTTTTTAGCTGAATCATTTCAGTGAATCAACTGATGTGATTAAATGATGTGTTCAAATTCAACTCACTGAATTTCCGTGGCTATCATATGACTTTCAATATAATGCACAAGTCATATGGACTACGTTTAGGATATTTAATTGTGCTTGTGTGTCCTTTTTGAAGCATGAAAGCTTCATTGTGCATTCATTGTAATGCAAGAAAAAAAAAGACCAACATATTCCTTAAAATGTTTATTTTTATGTTCAGAAAAGTCATATGGGTTTAGAACAACATAATTGTGAGTTCAATGTTACTTTTTGAGTGTTCTTTACTAAATACTGTTTTAATACTAGATCTTTCTAGTATTCTATTGGTACATGCATATACTATAAATGCTCTAATTTTGAAAACAGCCACCAACCTGAGGCATGATTGCAGATATTTGACTATAACACTATGTTTACTTTATGGCAATGGTGTGATTTAGCCTGTGTTGAAAAGAACTCAGACTTAATCACCACCTGAGTCAGAGAAAGGTAGAGAGAGACAGAGAGCATGCCCAACGCCAAGCCAAGCTGGATTGACAGGGTTTACAGTGATCTGAGAGACTGGATTCTCTTTTACTCAGCACGGGACCTCTTGGAAGAGCTAGGACCTTTCTGCTAACTGCCAGAAAGAGGGGTCCAAGGTCACATTTCGGAGTCATGGAGGTCAAAATATGCTAAGGGAAAAGGGGTCTACCATGAGTCGACTCAAGACATTAAGACTCAACTAGGACTATATAGCCACTCAAAATGCATTAGTTATGCTATACATTTTGGAAACAGTGTGTGGACACTGAGACAACCATAAGAAAAGTGGATTTATTGAAGAAATAATCAAGTTTTGACTGAGGAGGAGAGTTTCTAATTGTCTGTGTATCAATCAAACATCAGAATGATGCCATTGGACATTTCGCTAAAGGCAAGTGCTGTTTATTACACTATATATATATATATATATATATATATATATATATATAAGTATTCAGACCCCCTTAAATTTTTCACTCTTTGTTATATTCAGCCACATCATTATTCTCAAGTACCTAAAAGGGAACAAAAATACAACATATAATATAATGGGTATCAGCATATTTTAAATTGGATTATACAATCAGACCACATAATTTCCTTTTTGACACATTTCTAATGTTCTCTGGCGTTTTAAGTACCTTAAGTGAAGGAATGTTACTTAAGAGTGCTGATGCTCTTCACTGATTTAATATTCATTACTGCTGCTCTAAAAGAATAAGCAACGTTGATCTTACATTTTTATGCTCTTAACAATGTCTTCCCTTACAAAATATCTAGTATATCATTTAATTCTTAGGCTAAATTGAGTCCTCTTCATGTCTTATTATATGCAATAGCTGAGATATAAAAAGAACAGATGAATTTTTAAGTATAGATACTGTCAAAAAATAGCTCTCATTAAAAATCAAGATGCAAAAAATAAAATAAAATAAAATAAATAAATAAAAATGTCCTGACTGTCTACAGAACACACCAACCTCCGTCCTGAAACAGAAACCTTTATTTTTAGGATAGCTATTTATAGAGTGATCTCCAATCGAGTGTAAGTGTTCAGCAACAGCTATAATTATAACATATTTCTTAAGGTCAAAGACTGTGCTGCGGTGAACGATAAGACATTTCCTCAAAAGGACGAATGAGCATAGTTTTGTCTAAATACAATTTACACTGAGTCGGACTCATTTGCTACAGAACATTAGCTGTGAGCATCACAGGTTTGTAATCTTGGTGGACAAAAAAAGAAAACATTCAAGTCATGATGACCTGTGAAAAATAGACTTTGTATTTTGGAGGTCTAAATGAAGAAGTAAAAAGTATTATTTTGCCTTAGAAATGTAACTTGAGCAAGAGTGCAAGCATTCAGTTTCAATAACACTCAAGTAAAGTGCAAATTATCCAAAATAAAACGCAAGTATATGACGACCTTATAATTATGACCTTTTTACTTTGGAGGTCTAAATGAAACTGTAAGGAGCAAAAATGCAATTACTGTAATTTTCAATTGCCATAGACCAGTGAAACCCCCTAAAAAAATTATATCTTAATTATAGCAAAGAAGTACTTTACACCCCTGATGAACTCACCCACTTATTAGACATCATCACGTTCGGTCACGAAATGAACTTGAAGTGGCTTGAAGCATGAAATGATATGTGAGTGAGCTGGTTTTTAGTGACCAATCAGCTAGGTTGAATTAAAGGCACACCTCCATGTAGTGACCTTCATTACACTTGCAATGTTTACAGCAGTTTACACTTTGAGGTTACATTGAGCTAGAAGTGTAACCTCACAGCACACTCACTGTGTCCTCATACTATGGTCACTATGTGATGTCACAGTGAGCTAAAAGTGTAAACTCACAGCGCACTGACTGTGAGCTCATACTGTGAGTTCACCATGCGAGACCATTGTGATATTGCTGTGTTAAACTCTAATTCCATTATTTTAGTGTGAATTCACTGTAGTGCTGGGAGATATACCAGTTCAAACGATTCAAACCAGGTTGAATTATGCACATGGTATGAAAAAAAAAACAGCATTAGTGCCTAAGCAACGTAGACAGCATCATTGATTGAGAGGAGATCCCTGTTAACTACACTTCTGACTAATATAGTTTATATTTTATTTCCATCAACAAAGTATTTCAAAAAAATCCAATTCCTTTGTTTATTTTCTATTATTTTTTAACCTGGTGTTGGCATTTGACATTTGACCAGCTCAATATTTTTAATTCACAATGAGCTCACATACTACTCACACACAGTGTTGGGGAAAGCTACTTTTAAAAGTAATGCAATACAATATTGCGTTACTCCCTAAAAAAGTAACTAATTGCGTTACTTAGTTACTTTTTATGGAACAGTGAGTATCACAGTATGAGAATGGTGTGATGTCACTGTGTTGACTGGGAGAAGAATTGTTACCTAATGGTGTGAACCATTAAAAATAATAGCCAAAGAACAATTAGTAATAATAAATACTTTTTTGTAGCTATTATATATCAAGCACAGTAAAACTGTGAAAAACCTAATCATAATAATATTTATATATAAAACAAATATATATATATATATATATATATATATATATATATACATATAAACATTAGCTTCTTGCTGTTAGCGTAAGGTAATAGTATTCCACGTGCCTTTAATCTGGAAAGCATGTAAATATTAAATGCAACTGCAACTTTATTTTATTGACTAAAATAAAAACCTGACAGGGGACTTTGCCTCCCTATTTCATTAGTCCAGTGACGTATGTGTATCAGTAACCTACATCATGATGTGCGTAACCACAACGTGCATCTGACGAACGCATGCATACATGACCATCTCTTAGAGATAATATACACGTTATATAACATACGACATATTTCCCATTTAACACAATATATCGTCTACGTTGTTGTCCATAATGCGTTCAAAAATGTGAAAACCAATGCACAACAAGCCCACAACAACAGATATTTCGTTAATCTCCGTCTTAACGCACACACGACCACCGAGCGCGCACTTGCCGACATACGCGGTTTTATGAAATAATACGACAGGGTTTAACTACATTTATCAGACACACGAAGGTTGAAACCATAGATTTATGTAATGTATAGTTCAAACGCTATGAATGTTATGCGCGCGCCTTTACCTCTTGAGATGATGGTGCGCTCGCGGCTGATGCAACGCTCGCCATGATGAAATGTACGCCGTCTGTAAACCTCTTACAAATTACACCATATCAAAGCCAATGTGCTAAAACAAACAAAGCCTGTTTGAAAGTGTGCTATGACGGAAATGCACGTTTTGTGCAATCATTACTGATTGTGTAAATGAAAAAAAAAACAAAAAACCCTGGTACTTTAGAAATGATTGGATGGATATCATATTGGTACTTGCCATGGACGTTAATTTATTTAAATAATCAGTTTAAAATATATTTAAAAATATAAGGCACAGGATAAGGTGCAGGGCTAAAGCCCCCTGATAGTGGGCTCTTTTTAAATGTTCTTTTCTCCCAAGACACTAAACACTTTTCTCCCAAGGTAACTAACACCACCACAGCAATATCCTATCTCTTTGTTTTTATGCATAGCATTGGCAGAGAGGGAAAATGCAGAATGCCTGAATTGCAATAAACAGGTTTAAATAGACCTTTATTTATTTATTTATTTTTTGTTTTTTTATTTACAATATATGCACATGGCCACAAAAGTTATTTTTAGTTTATTTAATGCATTTTGAGACATTTTTAAATAATATGCGCACTGATTTGAGTGAAAATGTGATGGAGGGATCAATGAATCATGCGCCCTCTGTCAGTTGCAGTTCCATGATTGGACGCATGGTGTCAGTGCGCCGCAGGTTTTAATTATAATACGGCCTTCGATCAGCTGCTTGGCGCTTCACGCGCTAGTATTTGTGAACCGACCGCGGCGGCAACATTTGAACAGATTCAGGTGTGTTTGTTTTTCCCAACCTTGGCGTCTCAATATCTGGTTGTTCCCTTTAAATGTTCTCTAAATAGAACTGGCACACCACATGAAACTAACGGCGGCCGTTATTTTCATCTTGAAAGTGGCAAAAACGTTTTGTGTGAGTCTGTCAGTTTCTGTGAAGTTTATGTTTGATTCGCCGTCAGTCGGATTTTGACAGGTTGGTTTGCTTTTTTGCTTGTCTGTTTTTGATGGTTTTGGTTGTATATATATGAAATGAGACTTTAAGAATATTTTGAGATAAAGGTGTAAGGTTTTCGCTTCTATCGTTACTTTTGTACGTCATCCATATAAGCAAATAATGCAGTGACCGTTTAAACGTAACGTTAATGGGCTTTTATATTGTAGCATGTTTTCTGTCTTTTTATTTACAAGCACTATGTGTTTGTTTAAAACATATCTACTGTATCTAAACTATATAATAATTACACACGTGATATAATTATTTTTTTACATTTTCTTCAGTCATGGAGTGGGTCATCTTATGGGGGTTGGACGTTTTGAGATCATATGACCTGCTAAATACTATTCACTCTGTCTAAGGGCCTCATGTATAGTTGCATAGAAGCCACCCTAAATTTGATCTTACAATCATCTCTCAAATATGATGTTCATAGAATGCGTGTGATTCATAGAATGAACGAACGCACAGAAAATGCATGTACGGCTCTCTTTCAGATGAAAATCTATGAATCGCAAATGATCTTGAACTTGCACGAAACTGAATGGTTTCAGCTCTCTGCCTTGTAAACGACTCATAATTAATGTCATTAACATATAAAAGATCACCAGTCATTGTCCAAATCCTTTAATTTAGAACAGCGAGCTGCAAGAACAGCTTACATTTTTAAAAACCTGCAGTACTCCGACAAGAAAATGTATGTACGTCTGATCAGAACCTGACATGACACTAAGCACTTTTCCACTCAAAGACAGTTTTTACAAATATGAGCATCGAAGTGGATTTAAGCGTACGCACACTCTTTGAGATCAAATCTGTGCGTACACATACTTTATAAATGAGGCCCTTAGACTTTAAACAAATTAACTTGTGTCTCTTCTGTAGTTCGAGGCTTTCTCTTTTTGCTCGCTCCAACATGGATGTCGGAGTGACCCCGAGACGGCACAACCCCGTGGACAGCATCTGCCGCAAGCTGCAGACTATCCAGCGACGAGATCAAGAGGTTAACTCGCCCTTTCAGATCCCTAAGTTCCAGTCCAGCAGCTACGACAGCCCTCATTCGGGTCTGCACCTCAACCTGGAGGCCATCCTGAAGAAGCGTACCGTCCGAACTGACGAAGACTCTGATCGCGATTCCTCAGCGAGCATGCTGACCCCCACAGCTTCCCCGGGACCGGGGTCTGCTGCCAACACCCCTCGTGCTCCCATTACACCTGGCAATGCCACCTATACCATTACCAGCACGCTGAGCACGTTAGGGGAGAGGAGAAATACAGCAACGTACAGCCGGCCGTTTCGGCGTAACTGCTCCACCCCAGCAGCCCAGACTGGGGACAATTACTTTAACTTTACACCACGCTACACCACACAAACCCTGCTGGAGGGGCCCGACACAGAGGTGAAGACCTCGAAAATCCCAGCTCCTGGCTTGTTCTCGTATAACTTGAACTTCTCCTCAGATATTTCTAACATGGACAGTGAACTCGTCTACCCGGCCCTCGTGGTTAAGAGACTTTCACTGGGCGAGGGTAATGAATCATCTCTTTTTAGTTATCTTTTTAACATTATAAATGTTTTGCTAAAACCATTGACTACATGTTTTTGTTTTTCTTGGGTTTTGAACAGGATCTCTGTTTCCCTCCGAGCACAAGAAGGAGAGCATGGCTGAGGTCAGTCTGATTTGCGAGGAAGACCTGTTGGACACTATTTTTCAGGCCTGTGACACACAGTGCAGAGGTACATACATCACCCCCTCATTGCTTTTATTCTGTGTACTCTTCAGTTATATTCTGCATTTTAACAAACTACTAACCCTAAAAGTAAAACTTTTACTCTGAACCGTACTTTTACTCTGTAAATTTTACTCCGCTCACTCTGTACTGTAGAATGTAAAAAAAGATGGTCGACGCGTCTCCACTTCCTTCCATTATAGAAAAGTGAAGCCAAAACATCCCAGTATGGCCACTGTCATCTTGCGAAAATGATGTCATGAGTCTGTGTAGTAGTGATTGTGAGGTGGAGGCGCGGTATCAAAGTCCCACCCAAACTCCTGCAGACCCAATCGCTCTGTTTTTATGGCATCAAATAATGAACTAAAAGCAAACTTATTAAAGGGGTCATATGATGCTGCTAAAAAGAACAGTATTTTGTGTATTTGGTGTAATGAAATGTTTATGCGGTTTAAGGTTAAAAAAACACATTATTTTCCACATACTGTACATTATTGTTTCTCCTCTATGCCCCGCCTTTCTGAAACGTGTCGATTTTTACAAAGCTCATCGGTCTGAAAAAGCGAGGTGTGCTGTGATTGGCCAGCTATCCAGTGCGTTGTGATTGGCCGAATACCTCAAGTGTGAGATGGAAATGTTTCGCCCCTTGCCATATTGTGATGATGCCCTGTCCGGCCGGAGTGATGATTCAAAAACAATAAAACCCATTATAAACGAGGCATTCGTTGCATCCAGTGGGGACATAATTATGGATTATAATGACTTGTACTGTCTTTTTACGCGTTGCGTTGCATCGCGCCGCGTAAACATAAAACCATGTCTGCATTTGTGATCGGAGAAAT
>NW_015549638.1:62005-72670 GCF_001515605.1 Sinocyclocheilus anshuiensis
AAATTGAAATCGCATCATATGACCCCTTTAAAAGAACGAACACTTTAACATGCATTACCATGATAAGAAGTACTTAAAATGATGGAAACCATCTTTGGGAACATTTTATTTGAAATGTAATTTGATTATTTAGTTTAGCTCACATCTTATTTGTTTACATGGAGAGTAGGGCTACACGATAAATCGCATGCGATATTTAACACGCATCTTGTCAGTAAAGCCGTTCTGTAATCAGCGGTAAATCGTTTTGCGCAGCTTGTCAGTGAACAACGGCTCTGTGTAGTAAATGCTTCTCCATGTGAAAGCCCGCACGTGATGGAGATTTACCGCTGATTACAGAACCGGCTTTACTGACAAAATGCGCGTTAAATATCGCATGCGATTTATCGTGCAGCCCTAATGGAGAGGTAGGAGTTTATGACCTATATTGCAGTCAGCCACCAGATGGTGATCAAAATGTTTTGACTTCACTTTCAGGTTGTGTGCGGCACACTTACTCTGTACCGTTTGTGCTGTTGATACAAATAAAAGTGCGGTTATATATTGTTTGATAAATTTCACAGGTGAAATAGTCATTTGATCGAGAATTTCGAGGAGGAAAGATTTTCCCATGCAGATTTTGCATGTAAAATGTAAATGCATGTAGAATGTAAAATCATCAATATTTTAGTTTCGTTTAAGGTTTACAATGACAAGCCATTTTTTCTTAATAGAATAACATGTACTGATGAAGTGTAGACAATAAACATTAACCTTTGTTTGGCAATTTTTTGTGGGCAAAGTCTGGTCATTTCAAT
Organism: Sinocyclocheilus anshuiensis; assembly: GCF_001515605.1. NCBI lineage: Eukaryota > Metazoa > Chordata > Actinopteri > Cypriniformes > Cyprinidae > Sinocyclocheilus > Sinocyclocheilus anshuiensis. The sequence continues at coordinate 62,803 of NW_015549638.1, forward strand.
ATTCTATTAAGAACATGTGCAGATGAACTGACACCTGCCTGGTGCCCCATTTTCCAGAGGTCCCTGCATTCTCACACTGTACCGACACAATGGAAAAAGGCAATTATTACACCTGTCCCTAAGAAACCCTGCCCGCAGGAAAATAACGATTTTAGACCTATTGCCTTAACTTCTGTTGTGATGAAGTGCATGGAAACGCTCATTATGAGCAAACTACAGCTTGATGTAGGCCCACAGTTAGATCCCTACCAGTTTGCATATAAACACCAGAGAGGCACTGATGATGCAATCAACAGTATAGTGCACCTAGTGACTAAACATCTTGAGAATCCTAAGGCCTATGCCAGACTGTTGTTTGTAGATTTTACTTCAGCCTTTAACACTCTGCAGCCTCATGTTCTCTTGAAAACACTGCAGCGGATGAATGTCAACCCCTTTATTATTAAGTGGTTCCACTCAATTCTGACTAATCGTAGTCAGCAGGTCAGGGTGAATAGGACGTTGTCTGAACCTTTGACCATCAGCACTGGCGCTCCTCAGGGGTGTGTTAGTTCCCCAGTACTGTTCACACTGTACACTAATGAATGTACATGTAGTACTGCTAACAATTACATGATTAAGTTCTCTGATGATACAGTTATCCTGGGTCTCATGTTGGATACATCAGATTCTGTTGCATATAAACATGAGGTTCAGAACTTTGTTCAGTGGTGCGACAAACATTCTCTCATCATCAACACTAAGAAAACAGTGGAGATGGTGTTTGATCCCAAATCCATTGGAGACCACTTACCAGTGGCCATCAATGACCATAACATAGTCCAGGTTGATTCCTACAGATATCTGGGCATACACATTGATAATAAGCTGACATGGAGTGTCCAGGTAGAAAACATCTGTACTAAGGTTCAACAGCGACTACACTTTTTACGTAGGCTGAGGGTCTTTGGTGTTAACCAGAGAGTGTTGCTTCTCTTCTATCATGCTGTAATTGAGAGGCTTCTGCGGTATGGCATCTCTGCCTGTTTTGGCAATCTCAGTGATCTCAATTATTTCAGATCCCACCTATGTCCTCCACCCTGAATATCAGCTTCTTCCCTCAGGAAGACGCTTTAGATTTCCCCAGTGCAGGCTTAACCGCTTTAAGAATTCCTTCGTCCCTCTGTCCATCAAAGCTTTAAATGACAAGTCAGCCAGAGGTTTGCCCCCATAACGGTGTTTTAATTGTAACAATAACGATATTCATGTGTATATATATATTATTTGATTTTATTTATTTATTTTTTTGTATTGAATCTTATTATTATGACGATTACAGGTGTGTTGTATGATGTAGTGTGCAACTGGTTGGTTGATAGCAGTTTGTGTATGTGTTGTGTATGTGTTACTTATTTAAGCAGTAGCCACTGGATTGTATGCGTCCAAGACAATTTTCCTTTGGGACAATAAAAGTCTATCTATCTAATCTAATAGGTATCCACACAATGCATGAGGACTAAGGATTTAACTTTGCAGATTTTGCTAGAGTTTCAAGTTTGTCTGAAAGCTTGGTTCAAACGTGACTTCAATGTGAGCTGTTTCATATATTGCTATACTATTGACAATGGATCTTTTCAGCTCATGAATTTTCACTAATGTGACTGCATCTTAAGACCAGGAATGTGCGTTACAATCAATCAGATTTTGATATCTTGTAGATATCTCCTTTCCCCCTTAGACTGACAGATGTTATTCCTCAGCAGGTTGTGAAGCTAACTAATATTACAATAACTAATATTATTATTTTTGTTTGGTTAAACTGAAGTAACCTCTAAGAGCATCTGAGAACATTGACTCATTCCAACCCAGCAGCAGAGATGCTTCTTAGCATTCAAACCTAGAGGCAAACACTGTCTGATCTGTCCTCAATGAAGTCCTGCTCTCTCCTCATGATGTCTCTGACCTGATGTGCTTTCTGTGGTGACCAGACCACTAAGCTGACAGGAGACAAAAGCTGCTTTCATTTATAGCTATTGTTCTTATATGAAGGCAACAGCAATTTAGGTGAATGCAAAAGGTTTTTTTAAGTATGTTAAAAGAGATGATAGCAGCAGACTTGTGTGTGTGTGTGTGTGTGTGTGTGTGTGTGTGTGTGTGTGTGTGTGTATATATATATATATGCTGCCTCGATATGCGCAGACACACGGTCATGGTGACTCAGAACAAGTAGGTGTTGCTTTGCAAACTTTCTGTTTGACTTTATTGTTGGGATGGCATCTGGCGAGACCCAGGTCCTCTATGACTGTAGCCACTGTAACCATAGTAACACATTCCTCTGTTGCAGGTAAAGTTTATGTATCGCACATTGTGGACTTCTTGAGACACACCACTTGCCGCAGTTCAGAGGACAGTGGCTTAGAGGAACTCTGCAATATGCTGGACCCAGAGCACAAGGACATCTCCATAGACCTGGACACATACCATGCTATTATGAAAGAGTGGATCGATGATTGCCGGAACCAGGGGTATGAAGACATACATACATACATGCATATATATATATATATATATATATATACCCTATGCTTTAGAACAGTGATCGCCATTGATGCACTTTAATAAAGGCCTTTTTAGTTTGAGAAATAGTGCACAGGACAAAAAAAGCTGAAGAAATCTGATGGTTGTTTAACTCTTGATAATTTTGCTAAAGGCTCTGGTCAGTTAACAGGAAGCAGTTGTTTTTGCAATCAACTCTGTGCAGTATGTCTTTTGTAGATGTTGCCAACCCAACCAAAGACACATTGCAGATTTTCATCAGTCTGTTATCAATCCACAATCAGTTTTGATCACAAGGCCTTTTTTCCAACATTTTCCTCATAACAAGTTTTTAAGATAAAAGCCCAACTCAAATTTCCCTTTTTTTCCCTTAGGAAGGACTCAAAGAATGACACCCAACAGGAATCATTTAAACTACGGGACAGTTTATCAGGTGAGATCTTCTTAGGAGTATGCCAGAATGCTCAAAAGCTCAATGTTTTTCATATTTTCTTTGTTGTCAATGTTATAATTTTGTATATAATCACCTCTTGTTTCCTTTAGCAAGAAGATCTGCTCTATTAAATATGACTTCAGGTAGTCTTGAAGCATTCGGAGGGGAAGCCTCCAGAGCTGACCTGTAAGTTTAGGAGTGTGAGTTGTTTGTTTGTGATAGATAAACAGTTAACAGTAGTGGGAGTGTGGTTTGTGAGACTGTATCAACTATTTCTATCAATCAAAACTTTGGAAACGGTTGACTCAATTTGTTTCTTATGATCTTAAAAACCTTTTGATCTAAAGGTTTATTCTTGGATGCTTTGAAAAATCATTTCTGCCATTTTTACACAACTAAAAATAAAAATATTTAAACAAAAAAAGATGCAATCAATATGTTACTGCAAAATTATATACTGTGTGTGTATATCTGTACAGGGAGACATCAGATCTAGTCTTCTGTGTGGCAGATCTACAACTAAATAACCAAAAGCTGCAGGAGGAGGTTCGTAAACTGAAGCAGGCAGTGGAAAGCATGGAAGACACCAACCAGAAACTCATTGAGGAAAATGAAGAGCTCAAAGCACAAGCTAAAATGTACAGACTTATATTACGTTCTGTCTCACCTGTCTTGTCCCTTAACCTCTAAACCCTCAAATAATCATCATGTACAAAACATGCCTTAACACTCTCCTCTCGTCACTCCCTAATCTCATCCTGCAGAGGGCAGCAGTTATTACAGAAGGAAAAGCTGCTTAAAGAGGAAGTTGAGGAGATGAAGCTGAGCCTGACCTCTTCAGAAGAGAGTCGAGCTCAGGCCTCAGCTCAAAGAAAGCAGATGGTGAGGCACAAACCACACTGATGGCTGTTCTGATGTTAATAAGCCATATTATGAGACTCCGGTCTCATAAACTAATGCAAACAGATAACATGCGGTATGTTGATAATGAGATGGATAGTAATATTACATAAACCAAGGATAGGCAAACATCCAGAGTAAACAAATCTAGTTGCCAGATAAACACCATCACACTGAAACAAGCAAAATAATCTGCCAGTGGGGTAAGCAAAATAATCTTGTTTTCTGTTTGAAATAAGATTATTTTGCTTAACCCATTGGCAAATTATTTTGCTTGTTCTAAGCAAAAAGTCACTTAATTTTGACTTGTTTTTTTTTTTTCTGAAAACAAGACAATAATTTTTACTTGTTTAGAAAATCCTTCTTGATTTAAGAATTTTTAGATATTTGGGCTGGAAACAAGACCAAACATCTAAGAAAAGCATTTTTTTGCAGTGTATTGACCACATATTGACATTGACATATACATTATTAGAACAAACATGAACACTTTTATAACCTTTCGTTCTGGTTTCCTACAGGAACGGGAAAACCAGAGTCTTATATCCAAAATTGCTGCTCTACAAGAGGAGGTATGGCTCTATCCATTTACACGTCCATCCAGTGTAAGTCATGTAGTTCACTGAATGGTTCTCATTCATCATACTTATTCCATTTTCTTTGTCCTCCTTCCTCCACATTTCTCCTTCATCACATTAAGAACATGAAAGTCACACTGGAGGCAGAAGAGCTTCAGAAAAAGATCAATGACCTCTGTGACCTTAATGCTGACCTTCAGGTAGGGCTTAATTTCGTTTACTCATTAATGATTGGTCTTTTATGCAAAAAAAAAAACCATTTAGGTCTGTCATTGGTGAATGTTTTCTTGCACACTTAGGTCCAAGTTCATTCATTTGATGCCATTCTGGCTGACAAGGAGTCGATAATTCAGGAGGTCAGTCCATCTTGTGTATCACCAAGACAATGATTTGATATGAAAACTTAGACACATAAAGTCGAGTTGTTTATAAAACTTTACAGAAGAATTTAGCTTTTCTTTAGTCATTGCTAAAATCATTCAGTGTTATTTATTTGGTATGTTTATAGAATCTGCAATCATGTTAAATTATATTTGTCCAGTATCATAACAGAAACTGCCTTTCTTCTCTAGAAAAATAAACAGATAGATGAACTGAAGGTGGCCATTGTGGAATATTCCTCAGTTACAGAGGTGAACTCCAATTCTCTTTTTCTCTCTTCGTGTCTAATATCAGTAATCTGTCATTTTTACCACAGCGCTGTTTTTAATGCTGCTTTGGCTAAGTTGTTCAAGGGTGACCACATTTTATTTAGATATCATATTGCCATGCCCATGTCTGTCCAAATTGTTAAAGTTTCACATAAACAGATCTTCAAAGAGCCATACAGCCTACTACAAAGAACTCAACAGTAAAGATTTATCCTTTGGCAGACAAGTATCTATAATTTCACACAAGGACAATAATTTTTTATTTTTATACCAATATATTTTATAGAAATATTTAATTAAACATTTCTGATTTGTTTTTAGCTGATGCTTCCAAGACTACCACAAGCTATTTTTGCAATCTGCTTACAAACTAGGCGACAGTATTTGTGTGCCAAATAAGCAAAATTGCAACAGCAATTTAAAATCCATCACAGAAAACCAAATGTTTAAGTTTGCAAGGCTTAAAAATGTACGAAAACTTTCAGTGGCAACACAGCGCTTCCCGAAAAGCTGCTCACACTTTTCTTATTCAAGTTTCTTATGCACCAAATCAGCATATTAGAATGATTTCTGAAGGATCGTGTGACACTGAAGACTGGAGTAAAATATATTAAAATGGTTTAAAAATATTTTTTAAATCGCAATAATATTTCATGATTTTACTGTTTTTCAAAAACATAAAACAATTCTTACAACCCCCCCACGTTTGAATAATAGTGTATATACAGTTTCTTTGGAAACACTTTGGAATGTGGCGACTGTCTATAAAAAAATACCATAGAAGTGTATAATAATGTGGCAAATCATGTATTTGGCTGAGAGCCACAGCAGACAACTTTCTCTCTTTGACTCTCTCACTCAGAATGCTGAATCAGTGGTGTAAGAAAGTTCTACACGCAAATGTTTTAGGAACTAAAGCCTGAAAAATTATTGTAGATAAGGAAGTGTACATGTGATAACTGTGGAATAAGTTAAATCTCCCCCAGAGTGTTTAATTATTGTGTATGTGTTAATTTTGCTTGCTTCAGCTGTTGAGAGCAGACAAGAACAAACTGGAGAGTCAAATGCAAATGATGCAGCCTGATATGACAATGTAAGAGCTCTATGTAATGCACTTAACACAGTAATGAAAATACTAGCTGATTAACTGACCGTATTAATGGCAAGCATAATACTTGAACAAACATCAGAAATGACTTCACATGTTCTTCTAACTGTGTATGTATGTGTTTGCAGCCCAGGTCTCTCTCTCTCTGTGGCCTACAGACTAAATCAAATGAGTTCAGGTTCTCTTCAGACGGAGTTGGCTCTGGCACAGAATCCCGTGGAGGTTTGCAGTGTGTTTTGTGTGTGTTTGCAATTCACTTGTCTATCTTTGTCCCGTCCATGATTTGGAGTGTCTCTTCTCTCCACTCCCACCAACACTCATGTGCTGTTCTCTGTCCGCCCACTCTCTCTCCCACTCCACTGCCGTAGAGTGCACTCAGTAATCCACACCCTCTCGGTGCTTTACACCAAACTTTAGGCATTACAATGAGCCTGACTACATGTGCTTTATTTCACAATTTTTTATTTATTTATTTTTTGCTGTGGTAGATTCCATTGTCGTAGCTGGTGATAACTACATACTAGGTATACTAGGGTTGGACCCGCTTTTACCTTCAAAACTGCCTTAATTCTTCATGGAATCACACAGTTGCTGCAGATTTGTTGGCTGCACATCCATGTGAATCTCCTTTTCCACCCCATACCAAAGGTACCCTATTGGATTGAGATCTGGTGATTTTGACCACCATTTGAGTATAGTGAACTCATTGTCATGGTCAAGAAACTGGTTTGAGATGATTTGAGCTTTGTGACATGGCATGTTATTCTGCTGGAATTAGCCATCACAAAATAGGTACACTGGTCATAAAGGGATGGACATGGTTAGCAGCAATACTCAGGCAGGCTGTGGCATTTAAACAATGCCCAATTGGTACTAAAGGGCACAAATTGTGCCAAGAATATATCTCCCACACCATTACGCCACCGGCAACCTGAACAGTTGATACATAATAATAATAATAATAATAATAATAATAATTTGTTACATTTTATATAGCTCTTTTCTGGTTACTCAAAGCGCTTTACACGGAATGGGGGAATCTCATCCAATCTATTGTCCAATTTTGGTGAGCTTGTGCAAATTGTAGCCTAAGTTTCCTGTTCTTTGCTGACTGGAGTGGCACCCAGTGCAGTCTTTTGCCGCTATAGCCCATCTGCTTCAAGGTTCGATGTTTTGTATTTTCAAAGATGATCTTCTGCAGACTTTGGTTGTAACAAATAGTTGTCTATCTATCTATGGCATTAAAATATAAATAAATAAATAAACTATAAAAATGATATTTATATTTTAAATATTTTGAATGTTATAATATTATAAAATATTTAACATCATGCATGTCTGTGTATTTTTAGGGTTTGGAGCATCTGTCCTCCTCTGTTTGTTTTGCATCTTCTTTGGATGAGACTCTAGATCGTGAGGTTCTTCTGCTTCTCCAAGGCCCGACTCCAGAGCAGCTTTCTCTGGAATTTAAAACTCTGATCAGCAGACTGGTAACCAACTAACCAGCCATCACACTCAAATTTTTTGAAGCAAGCTTCATCTGTACAGTTAGTCTGATGTTAATTTTGCCGGCTTTCCATCTTTAGACACCTGAATGCTGGTTTTGTATGATGCTGGTCCATGATGTTTTGGAGTGTTCACAAGTGTGTAAAACATGAATTTTTCCAGAAAAGGGAGTTTAAGGAAGATGGCATCACCTGTTTCACAGCATTCAGAGGCCTTACAGAGAACAGTGAAACTCAGGAGATCAATACCGACTTCAAGATACAGGTAAGAGAGTTTCTTCAACTAAGTCAAATCGTAAAGTATCTATCAACAGTTATGCAAATTTTTGCATATATGTAAATAACTAATCATGATAAAATTATATAGAGACACACACGGGCATTTAAAAATGATATAAGAACTCCTCTCCCCTTATGTGAACTTTTATCTACCACATTGCATAACTGCTTGGCTGGACATGGTCACTCTTATTGTGTGTATTCAGTGGACCGCATCAGTACGTGCGGTCTTCCCCGGTGGTAAACTATACAGGCCAATATTTCTCTCACTCCAATTCCCACGATGCACAGGGGCAATGTGTCGGGTCAGACTAACTCTGTGACTTTCCTTAAGATAGTCTTTGATGAAACTTTTTGATCTTATCGCATTCACTAAGATTTAGTTGGTAGTAATGATTTACTGGTGCACTGTGTGTTGTATTTAGTCAGTGAGCCTCATTGTTGATCTTGTGAACTCTGGCAGGGCCTGGAGGTGCAGCTCGAGCAGAGAAGGAGTGACTGGACCCGCAGTCTAGAGCAGTTGGACCAGTACACAGACTCTCTGGAGAGGGAGCTTCTAAAGATGGCTAGCAACATGCGACGTTCTCGTACCGAGATCCTGCACCTGTCTGTCAAGTAAGTGGACTGATATGGTAGCAGAGATGATATTGTATGATTTTTAATGGCAGTTTATTGAAAAAAAAACTATTTTCTCATTTTCCAGTCACATTTACCATTGTGTTATGAATTTTCAGGGGTGAAATCCACTTCATTAGGAATATATACGTATTCAGGAATTTCACGTGAGATTTCTGTGTGGTCTTGCAAATTTGTGGAATTGACTAACAGAAAGCTGCTAGGTCAGTGGTCTCAAACTCAGTTCCTGGAGGGCCACAGCTCTGCAAAATTTAGCTCCAACCAGCTCCAAATCACACCTGCTTGGAAGTTTCTAGTAATCCTGAAGACCTTGATTAGCTGGATCAGTTGTGTTTGATTAGGGTTGGAGCTAAACTGTGCAGAGCTGTGGCCCTCCAGGAACTGAATTTGAGACCAATGTGCTAGGTGCTTCATGCATTGCTACACTACTTGACAATAGATAATGGCCTGTTTTCGCAAACGAAATTTCACCAAAATGCGATCAAAAAGCTTAAAAAGACTTTTATCACCTTAGCTGTAGTAAATGCCATGAGACTAATTCTGTGATGTGAATAGCAGCATGCCTCCCTGAGAAAGTCACTGGCAAAACAGCTACTTTATTATAATGAAATATTTCCCATTTTTATGTGTTGCTAGAAACCTTTCCATGATTATTTCTGTCATATTCATGTATCCAGATACTTGTGGTATTTATAAGTTAAATTTAGACATAGTAACTTAAAGGCACAATATGTAAGATTTTTTTTAATTAAAATATCCAAAAACCACTAGAACAGTGTTATATATTTTGCTGACTTGTGTACTTGCATTATCCCAAATGTTTCGAAGAATGTTTAAATCCAGAGAAATAAACAATTTTAAAGGGGTCATATGATGCGATTTCAATGTTTCCTTTCTCTTTGGAGTGTTACAAGCTCTTGGTGCATAAAGAAGATCTGTAAAGTTGCAAAGACTAAAGTCTCAAATCCAAAGAGATATTCTTTATAAAAGTTAAGAGTTAACCACGCCTACCTAAAACGGCTCGTTCTAACACGCCCCCACATGTCTATGTCACGATGTGGGAAGATTTGCATAACACCGCCCAAATGTTCACGCAAAGAAAGAAGGCGCAACTTTTATTCTCGCTGTAGTATTGTTGCTGCTGCCATATCGTGAAGACGCTGTGTTTCATTGTGAAAGCGAAACTACTTTGTTTGGCCTTCCAAAAGAGGACGATATCTGCTTCGTCATGCCTAGAGCTGATC
>NW_015549638.1:72680-72985 GCF_001515605.1 Sinocyclocheilus anshuiensis
ACGACCGCACAGAGTAGCATTATAACAGAACTTTCAAATGTATCTAGTATGATAAAACAGCGCTGCTTTTTTTTCCGCACATACACATGACCGGAAGGAGTGGAAGCGGTCGACTGTGGCATAATAAAAGCTCCGCTGCTTTCGAGCCGTGTGTCACGCTAGTTCAGTGGCCTCATTTCGCTTCGATGGCTTTCAGCCTCACCCTGCTTAATTCTACTACGTTAATAAATCAGTAGCTTATCCATGAACATGATTTCTGCCCGAGTCCCGTTGGATTGCATCGGCTGTGGGGATGAAGACGACAG
>NW_015549638.1:74987-93397 GCF_001515605.1 Sinocyclocheilus anshuiensis
CTTCATGCTGTGGATCGCCGGATCGGCTTTCACCATGGACGAAGCGCAGTCCAGCCCGGGGTCGTCACATTTGGTTGCCGGTTGCTTTGTAAAAAATCGACTCGTTTCAGAAAGGCGGGGCATAGAGGAGAAACAGTCGCCCTCTAGCTGCGAAAATGACATATTGTGCCTTTAATTTAGAGTTTGATCTTAGTAGTAGATATTGGTAGTACACATGGCGATACAGTTTTTTTTTTTTTTTTTTTAAACCAGAGTATATTAATTTTAATTAAAACATCACCCCTTTCAAAACAGTGGAAGGATTATGGGGAGAGGCCTTACCAATTTAGTCCATGTCTGGGTGAATGTCTCTAGAAGTATTTGTCAAGGGGCTGTTTCGGTTGACCCCCTCAAGCTGTTTTTGGTTCACTGAAGAGGTGTCTCTAATCTGACATAACACTGTTTTCAAGGCTACAGTACTCAGTGTACTGTAGATAAAAGGCAAAGGCTGTTGAGAGAAGCCAGGGAAGTTAAGGGGTTTCACCGTCCAGTGGTGCTCTAAGATTTGGGTGAAGGCGCAATGGGACATTGCTTGGGCCTGCGGATTGGGTATAGTATGTCCAACTTTTGCTTTTGTAGCTCTTTTGTTCAGAGATCTGCTGAGGATGTATGGGGACTGTGTTTGTTAGAATGTGTTTTCTGTAAATCTTCAGGTACCCCACTAATAGGTTTTGATTGAAGTCATGATCCAATTCTTGATGTATTTCACATTTTTATCAACAGTGCTGGGGTGTTGTCTCATGTGTAATGCTTTTCAGTAACCAGAATGATTGTGTTTTTGTAGATTTATCTATTCTGAGTCATTTGGGGGAGGGGAAAAAAAATCACAATTCATCAGTGAATCAATTCACATTCACCTTTTGCACAAGTTGTGTTATAGCGAATTTGCTCAAAAGGTTTAGGCAGAGAGAAACTGTCGTTTAGAATTTTGTGAATTCGGTGGTTTTCGTTTAAATTTTTAGGGTACAAGAGCAGGAGAATCAAAAGCAGCATTTGCGAGAGGAACTTGACCGACTAAAGGTTCGGCTGGACAACAGAGAGGCCAGCAGCCAAACACCGGATCACCTACAGCAGGTATTGAACCTCACTAAATACTTGTTTTCACTGCCTGCACATGCTTCAGCATATGTGGGCTTTAAAACTCACGACAGATTTAGATTCAGCCCTGGGCAAAACAGAAATAAAGATTTTTGTGAGCTTCTGCAGATCACAGATGGATACTTTTACAGTCTCATTACAAGATGCTGAGAGCTGTGTGCGTAGGAGGCAAGTGTGGTTTTGAGCCAGTTTGGAACTTGACTTCATCTTGAACTCATCTCTAGAGATTAGACGCCATTGACCGATTACCCCACAATGTTTTTATGTTCAAAACTTGGCTCATATCTTAGTTTGATTCACTTTTATTATTTTCCTATTCAGTTTATTTGTATATATTACTAAGCATATTGTTCCAAAATCTCCAAAAGCTTGCCAAAAATGTTCAAGTAAATGAAGAAGAAACCTTTTGAAAAACTAGTAGTTAGCAGGGGAAGCCCATAAACTTTTAATATAGTGTTTATGTAGAGCTGCTGTCACCGACTGTTGACATGTGACTGGTGTGATTCTGCACCTTCAGGTTGTGGAAGAGCTGGATGGCCCCTCTCTTGAATGGGATGAGGAATATGTGTTGTCTGAGTCTCCACCTTTACAAAAGCTCGGGCCTGACCAGGAGATGCTTCAGGAGCTCTGTTGTGAAGAAGAGGAACTACAGGCCCTGACACAGGAGGAAGAGGAGGAGGTGGAACACAAAGAGACTGTGAGGGACAAGGAGAAGATCACGGAAAGGACTGAGGGAGAAGGTGAAGCAACACAGAATTCTGGATTAGAGAACGAGGAGCTACAGAGAGACTCCACACTCTCTCAGACGCCTCTACCAGACCACACCACTGATGGAGAATCACAAGGTCCAAAATTAATTGATTAGTAAGGCTTATCTTTTCCGTAGTGGAATTCAGTTTAGATTGCAAACAAGATTCTGAAGAAGTTTCAAAGTTAGTGTATGAAATTGCAAGATGGAGAAGAACATTTTTGGATATGAATAAATCTTGTTTCAGGTCTAATGGGGGTATGTGATTTGAGATGAAGTTGTCTGGTGTAAATGGTCACACCTAGAGGACAACCGGTCTGTGTCAGATTCCTCAGGCTAAATAATCCTTCCTTAACCTTTAGTGGCACAGATCAGGCAGCCATCCCTGAAGCTTAAACACAAGCTGGAAAAACAGGGTCATTCTAGCTTCAAACCATTTTTGGCTTTCCTTCCACCATTGTTCTGCCATCTTTGGTCAGTATGTAAGGTTAACCTTTATTCTCTGTCCCCATCCTTGACCGCATGACTGCCAATAACACCAGAGGCTTGTCACTTAAGCTCCATTGTGTGATCATAACAACTGGACATGACATTGAGGCATTCAAATTTTTTTTTTTATATATAAATCTGTGAAAACTGGGACAATTACATTTCTTAATAACACAGTTTTGTATTATAAATATTTCTAATCTAATTGCTGTTGTGTTAAAGGGTTAGTTCACCCAAAAATTAAAATTAGGCTGTGTTTTACTCACCCCCGAGGCATCCTAGGTGTATATGACTTTCTTTTTTCAGACGAATCCAGTCGGAGTTAGATTAAAAATTGTCCTGGCTATTCCAAGCTCTATCATTGCAGTCAGCGGGTGTTGCAGTGCTTCAGTCCAAAAGAAGTGAAATAAAAAGCGCCCATCCATAAAAACCCACGTGTGTCACTTCTGAGCGGCGCATGCGCAACGCTGACCTCATACGTCATCAGCCCGGAACTGCTTCAGTGTACAACTGTTGGCGCAAGTTAGATTAAAGTGATTATTACGTTTTGAATATGGATATTTGTCTTACGTTTCACTACAGGAGGCCTTTGTTCACCCGCCGGAGCCTTGTGAGACACTTTTTTTTAATTTTTTTTTTTATGGATGGGCGTTTTTTTATTTCACTTCTTTTGGACTGAAGCACTGCAACACCCGCTGACTGCAATGATGGAGCTTGGAATAGCCAGGACAATTTTTAATAACTCCGACTGGATTCGTCTGAAAGAAGAAAGTCATATACACCTAGGATGGCTCGGGGGCGAGTAAAACACAGCCTAATTTTCATTTTTGGGTGAACTAACCCTTTAAGGACGAATGGATTTCTGTGAACGGCACCTTATTCCAAACAAAAATGTAAATGTTTGTAATCTTTCATGAAAATTTAGTTATTTTTTTCTGCTTCTGAAATGTTTGGTTAACAATACCTAGGCTAAGCTATTTAGGCTTTGTTTTCCAATTAACACATTGTTTATGGGATGTACAGTATATTTATACCATATTGGTTATTGGCTGATATTTAGTTTATTTTAAAAGTAAATAGCAGTTGTTTGTACTGTAGCGAATCAGCTCATAAGGGAAATATGAATAATTAATCATAACTAGTTATAATTAATTATAAATATTGATCCCGCCTCTCAAGATGGGCTTGTCCAATGAGAAAGGCCGGTATCCCAAGTGGGAGTTTTGAGATACTGGGGAGTTTTATGACTCTTTGTGTGGAAGCGTGGTAATTTGCATATGGAACTTGAATCGAAATTACTAAAGATTCTCAGGACACTAATATATTGCCTATGTACCAACATATAATATACATGCTTGTTTCGATCATCAGAAGGCGAATTCATAGATACTAAACATGGTAGGATTACATATAGGCAGGATGACAGGAATGGGTTCCATCATAAGCATGCATAAAATAGTCTAAAAATATCAAAGACAACATACACCATGACCTGAAGGATACACTGTTCATTCAAAGAAAGGTTTTCCTATGAATTAATTAGTAGAAAAGTCCATTTCTACTGTGCCTTGTGCCTCTTGCGATGGAACATGCAGTGATTTTCCCTGCTTCGCATTCCATTAGGTCGTAAATGTATCTGGTGTCAGGGTTGCCATGGTAACCAGGGTCCTGGGCCCTGTTCACAGACAACTTGGCACCCAGTATGTTTATTGGGTGAGGGGTCTGTGAACGTTTGTTAATCTAATGAATAATTTATTTGTTAAATCAAATGAAAAATTGTGTTTTTGAGTGGTCCAGACGCTACAGTACTGTACATTTTAACATTTCATATTTAAAGCAGTTGATTTTAATATATTTTGAATTTTTCACAAAATGGTATAGAATTTTAATATTAGTTAAACCTTATAGGTGAATTCCCTTCTTGTGCTCATTGAATATACTGCTTTGCTACGAAATGTCACATTATGTAAGTAAAATGGGTTATGAATGCCATTTCATGACTTTTTTTCTCCATTTCAGGAACTCCGTTTGTGGGTAAGGGAGGAATGCAGAGGCCTTGCACAGCTCTAAAGGTATATTTCAGTTTCTCTTATCTTAATTTCCTATAATACCTCTAACTATCAGCTACCAAATCAATTAATAATTGTGTAAATGTTATCATTCTTGTGGTCTATCTCATGATGCAGTGACGCAAAGCAACGGTTTTATGCACATTGATATAGTGAAGTTCAAAGAGTTTTTTTAAATACAAGCTTTCAGAGTGGCAGAGTGTCATGTGTTAGGCATTCCAAGCCACATTGTTCTTTTTGTTGTCATGGAAATTTAACGTTTGGCTTGGTCGGTGGATCCATGTGACTCACTGCTGCCAGGTTGATAGTTTTACTAGAGAATGCTACTTGCTAGCGGGAATTCGGATGACCCTTAGAACCAGTGTACACACACAAACACGCATTGAGAGGGTATTGCACATCACACCTAAATGAACTTGCCACCATTTGCATTGCAAATGTCTGAAGTGTGGATTTGCGCCCAATCATCATTCAAAAGTAGCCAATATGTCGTCTTTGGGGAGACGTTTTCTCTGGCAGAGCAGAGATTTATTTTATGCTGCCCTTCTGAATCTTTTCCTGGCCACTGCAGGAGGAAGACAGACTCCCAGAATGCACTGGGCCTGAGGACGCCCACGAGCAGGCTGCTCCTCTGCCTCACACCCACAGTCAGTGTGCTGGTAAAAGCTCTTCTTCTCACTGTCCTTCTCTGCTTAATGTTTTAGTAACATACAGTACTAGACTAAAATACATTTCATTTCTCAGTTTAATATAAGATGATTTTCATAACACAAAATTAAAATGTAAATGTTCTGTTACGTTTTTATTTCAATTTGAATTTATTTAATCTCTCTTTGTGTGTCTGAACACACCTCCCCACTCACTCTACAGATGCATCTTTGAGCTCCGAGACGCCCGGTGAACAGGTGACCTCAGTCAAACACCTTATTTCATCTACTGAACCTTCCTCCCTTGTGAACTCAGAGATGGTATCTCCCTCCGCGGGCCAGCCTAAAGTTGGTGATTCCATTACAGGAAGGTACAATTTCCATATATCAGCATTTGCTTGTGGATTTTCTCTGGCTCACTGATATAAAGTGCTAGTTAATGATTCACTAAAAATACACACCCACAGTCAGTGTGCTGGTAAAAGCTCTTCTTCTCACTGTCCTTCTCTGCTTAATGTTTTAGTAACATACAGTACTAGACTAAAATACATTTCATTTCTCAGTTTAATATAAGATGATTTTCATAACACAAAATTAAAATGTAAATGTTCTGTTACGTTTTTATTTCAATTTGAATTTATTTAATCTCTCTTTGTGTGTCTGAACACACCTCCCCACTCACTCTACAGATGCATCTTTGAGCTCCGAGACGCCCGGTGAACAGGTGACCTCAGTCAAACACCTTATTTCATCTACTGAACCTTCCTCCCTTGTGAACTCAGAGATGGTATCTCCCTCCGCGGGCCAGCCTAAAGTTGGTGATTCCATTACAGGAAGGTACAATTTCCATATATCAGCATTTGCTTGTGGATTTTCTCTGGCTCACTGATATAAAGTGCTAGTTAATGATTCACCGAAAATAAATTATGGTCTGCTTTCATTCGAAATTCCTACCACACACCTAAAGATCACATTTGCTAGTCAAATGTGTCATCTCTTCCTGTGTTGGGCTGTTTTGTGGAGACATATTAAGGAGTTATTACTACTGACAGAGCCTCACTTTGCATGCTTACCATGCACCTGTGTGGCCAGGCTCGGACAGACGCCCATGCTCTGCTGGAGCACACGAACCAAACATTGCACTTCCTGAGAGCAGCTGCATCCTGAAACATCAGAAAAACAAACCGACAATTTAGTGACAAACTTTCTCTTTCCTCCCTGGTCAGGACCCAGCAGCCCACTGCCACAAACGGAGGATCTGAGGGAGATCGTATGGCCACCACAGCCGACATGAGTGACTCGCAGGTCAGTTTGAGGAAGCAGAGGAAACCAAGGGGAAGCTTGTTGCGTTTGTAGCGCCGCTTGCCATTTCTTCCTCTTCCCCTTTTGTGTTTCTGTTTCTTTCTAGTTCTGCCCTTCTCTCTTGTTATGTTCTTTTGCAAAAAACTTGTTTGGTGGTCCTGTGTAGTGAGAGAGTAGCTGTCTTTTCTGTTGTGCCGTAAAGAGGAGCTTGCAGTTGGGCGTTTTAGAGCGTTCTGGATGGCGGTAAGCAGGAATGACTGCTCGTGAGAGGACGTGCCTACCCTCTTATTGATGTGATGTGCCTGGGCTTTCGGTGTTGTTTAGAATTGCTTTGTGCTGCTTTGTAACATTATATAAGCACCTGACATCTGACAGACTGGTTTTGTAAGTGGAATTTGCCCGTTTGTTTGTCCAGAATCAGATATTAACTGTTTTATTAATCTGTGAAACCAAGGGTTATTCTGACAAATGCACTGTGATAATTGCCCTATTGTTGACACTCTCTCGTGAACGTTATTAACTTATAAAAATATGGGAGATATTCAGGTGAACTTGGAGTGCAACCAAAATAAACTGCACTTCTGATCTAAGGGCTTTTCTGCACTTCAATTCATAGGGAGTGGGCAGTGTTAAAACAGTATGTAGCATATTACTAGACATCGGTGTAGGTAAGGGATAAATCAACTGTCCTATAGCATGTAGGCCTATTGGTTTTAAAGAAATGCTTCATATTCGGGTCCAGCCTAAATGCAGAAAAGCTAGTTTACACTGCCATTCAAATGTTTGGGGTCAGTAAGATTCTTATATTAAAAAAAATGTATTCAGCAATGATGCATTCAATTTATCAAAAGTAAATGAATGCTGTTCATTTGAACTTTTTATTCATCTAAGATATTAATATTAAATATTAAGAAGCACAACTATTTTCAACACTGATAATAATAAGAATGTGTCTTGAACACCAAATCAGCATATTAGAATGGTTTCTGAAGTATCATGTAACACTGAAGACTGGAATAATGGCTACTGAAAAGTCAGCTTTGCATCAAAGGAATTACATTTTAAAATATATTCAAATAGAAAAATTATTTTAAATTGTGGTAAAATTTCACAATATTAGTTTTTGCTGTATTTTTGATCAAATTAATGTAGACTTGTTTTAAATGCATGAAAAATCTTAATAACCCTTAACTGGTTTCTTAACATTTTTTGCTTTAGTATCTATATTTTGTACTGGACGGCAAGTGCAATAAATGTTGTGATCTGCCTAATTTGGCTAGCTTCTCTCAAATGACAGATTGGGCTCCCAGCCTTTGACGTCAACAGAAAATATGGGAAGCTTTTCATAAGCCTATTTATTTTGCTATCCTAACTTCACAAAGTGCAACTAACCAATTAATCATGCATTTGTTTCTTCCCTGGTGATTGTGACTCAATCGGAACAGACCTGCAACTGTTTTTGGTGTTTTTTGTTGGTTGTTTAATTGTTATTTTCCTTGTGTTTTTTGAACTTGGTGATAAAATATGTTGCTCAGGCTGTGTGTGTGGTTTTTCATCAGTATGTTTGGAATAAGTATAGCACTTTTTCACTCCCACTTCAATGAACTCTGCCAGTACAAGTGCTCTCCCCCTCCAGCCCTCCCCCTCTCTTTCTGTCACTCCCTCTCTCTCTTCCTGTCTTTTCCATTCTCTCTCTCTCTCTCTGCCAGCTGTAGAGCTCTCACACACATTATGTAAGTATCTAGCACTTCTCTCTCTGTAAAGCAGAGCGTAGCTCTTATATTTCATCTGCCATGTCATGGGACAGGTATGGAAATGCATGCGCGTGTGATGTTTATTTGCATATGTAGGTAGTTTACACAAGTATATGTGTTGCTGTTCAGGGTGTGTCACTGGGTCACAATGCCATTCTGTTGTCTCCTATAGAGACTGAGTGAGGGACATCTTTCTAAAGTGTCTGCAAAATCGGACAAGTGAGTATTGTTCCTCTTTGTGCAACTGATTATTTGAATGTATTTATTATGCAGGGGCTGCTGGACTGAGTGTGTTAGTGCTCTAATGTGTGTATCTTCAAGAGTTGCTTGTACATATTGTTAATTATTTGTTTAGGAGTCCCTTGTTGCCAGTAGCAGAGGAAGAGGAGGCCATGCCAGAGGCGGCGGAGGTGATATCAACTGGGGTGAACTCACCAGGTAGGAGGAAATACACTTGAGGACGTTCCCAGTTGACCTTTGAAAAAGAGATGTCAAATGTACTGCTTCTGACGATTGCAATTGAATACACTTCTTTGTCAAAATGAAGTTGATTAATGGAAACGCAGATTTGCCAATGTCTTTTTTTTTTTTTTTTTTTACGTTAAAATTAATCTATGAACAATATTGACAGGAAAAAGAGAAAACAGGAACTGTTGTTCATTTATTTGTTTTCATTTCTGACTGATTACTTGAATATTTACATAAGAAAACTTAAAGCAATGTGTTAATAATTGACAAAAAAAACTTGAAGGCTGCATGCCATTGTTCTAATTTAATTTGTTAATATTTATATTCGTATTTTGCTTTTTAAATGAGTGTGTTCAATAGCAATTTGGCTTTTGCTATGGTTTTGAAATCGATAGTGACAATTGTGAAATCTCACATAAATTGCTATTGGTTACTAACATTTTGATATTGTGACCAACCCTCAGCATTAGCATCAGCAAATGTAAATATAAGATGACAGCTTAAATGAAAATTAGAAATATTGCTTTGGCAGCTTAACTGAAATGAAAAATGGAAGGGCTAAAATGACTAAAAATGAAAAATGTAAATTAAAGATAAATAGAAATATTTAAAAGAAACTTAAAGAAACATACAAAAACTTAAAATTACTAAAACATTAAAATAAAAATATAAAAATAAAAGCTAATTAAAAATATGAATATATACTACAGTATAATAACTCTAGTGAGCTGCATTGCTATCTGCAACCTACAGTACATAAAGAGCATCCTAACTAAAATGCAAATTAACTGATTTATAACCCTACCTTCGGTGTGTAATTTGTACGCCATTACCAATAGCGGTGCATGAGACTTTAGTCACAATTTATCCCAACAGAGATTGTTGTTAGCATGCTGCTAAAGATAGCTGTGCATTACTCCAAAAAATGTATAGCACACAAATATTAGGGGAAATCCATTTTTATTTATTACATCAAACAATTTTTTTAATTATACAATTTATTAGTAGTGAATTAAGTCTACATCAACATTTCTCTCACCTTGTCTGCTTGGCAGCTCACTAGGTTTTGGAGCAAAGTTGCTCTCTAAGTGTCTCTTTCTTTATTTTCCTTTTTGGATAAAGACAAGTCAGACGGCAAGAAGACAGTGGTCACATCTGATTCAAACTCAGCTGACTCATTGAAGGATCCTTCTGAAAACGCGAAGGACATGACCTTTGACCCCACTGTCAATGAGGGTAATCTTCCAATAGTCCTTGCTGCGCAAGGCTCCAAAAAAGACCCCCTGACTCTGAGGAACAAGCTCAAGAAGGTAAGAGCCACTTTCACTAGAGTCTATGAACTAAACAAATACAACAAAAGCCCGAAGAATCTGGTCCTACCTGCTTTGCCAAATCTTTTTTTAATTACATAAGGTGATTGTGTTCTTATTAATAAACATTCTTAACATGCCATCTGATGCCCAGTGTAAACTATTGTAATGCGCTGATGAAGTTTACATACCTGTGCAGTACATTTAAAAAGAAATGGTCTTCCTACAGGAAATGAGCAGTATGGAAGCCATTGAGGAGCAAAAAGCTCAGGAGGACGGCGAGCCTTCAGTGGCCACAGAAAAAGAAGGTAGATAAGCGGTCTCTCTCGCTCCCTGTCTGTCTCTCTTTCTCATCTAGTTTTGCTTGTTTCCTCAATGTCAGTCTCCTCTTCCTCCCTCAGGTGACACATCTGTCATCTCTGAAAATGCCAGCGATTCCACCAAGGATGACAAGAACAGGTTATAATGCTTTGTGTACTGAATTTATATCCATAAATTTTAATCTGATTCAAGACTCACTTGACATATTCATGTACCCATTAATCTGAAATGTGCATTTCATCTGCAGCCTGTCGCCAAGTGACAAAGAGATAGAGGTGAGGTTTTTTTTTTCTCTCCATTCAGTCCAATTTCAATATAGAGTGTAACTAAATTTGATTGATAATAATTATAATAATTGATTGTCTTGATAGGATTTGGCAGGGTTATGCATATACATTTTCATCATAATTGGTAAATTACAAAGAATTCTGCAGAATTGGTATAAAGATGTTACAGACCTGAATTAGATTCTGAACTAGTGATTAAGCTGAAATATTTACAAATGTGTATCTGTTTTCTCAGTGATGTTTCTGGAGTGTTTACCATGTGCTCTCCCTCCAGGCGGAGTTCCACCGGCTCTCTCTGGGCTTCAAATGTGACATGTTCACCCTGGAGAAGAGGCTACGCCTGGAGGAACGCTCGCGGGACCTGGCTGAGGAGAACGTCCGGAAGGAAGTGAACAGTTGTAAGGGTCTGCTGCAGGTCAGTGTCATTTTGTGCATTTTCTGCTGACATAAAATCCTGTATATTTTATCAATGCAAGGAAGTAGTGCTTTTTTCAGGGCATTGTATTTTTACAGAAAATTCTTACTGAAAATTTCTTCCAAAATTTGACCTGAATTCGTATGTTTGAACAGGTAGCTTGAATATAACACTGTGTTTTGTTATATAGGCCCTGATTCCACGATGTGAGGAAGATAACCAGTCCATGGAGATCATCCATCGTCTGCAAAAGAACCTGGAAGTCCTCATTCAATCCATGACCAGAGTGTCCAGCCGTTCAGAGATGCTTGGGGCCGTTCATCAGGTTTGTGTGTTTACTCAGGCCCTTCAGAGTGCTGAAATGGCCCTCTAAAGCCAAAGTTAACAAAAGCCTGCTTGTTTACATCTCAATTTCCTTGCATGTGTAGGAGACCAGAGTGGGTAAAACGGTGGAGGTGATGATTCAGCATGTGGATAACTTGAGGAGGATGTATACCAAGGAGCACGCAGAGCTGTTGGAGCTCAGAGAGAACCTCACGCCGAATGAGAGGTCCTTTGGGTCCCACACTGAGAGGGGTAAGTTGATATTATTATTATTAAAAAAATACTTGTAAAAAAAAAAAAGTAATATCACATGGGTTTTCTTTTGTGATTGCAGATGATTTCAGAAACAAGAAGCAGTCAACTGCGAACATTTTCAAAGTGAGTTAAGGCACAAAACGCACCACTTCAAGGTCGTGAATTCAGCTTGCTGAGTTATTTACTGATTTAAAAAAAAAAATGTGTTCTCTCCTAAGACCACTAGCCGACGCATCAGTATAGCTACCATTCCCCGCAGCAGTGGAGGACAGACCCATTTTGACATGGTGAGGAGTCCGGTTTTCTTCTTACAGAGGTGATTTTGGTAGAAAAGAAGTGGAGCAACTGAATAAACTGTGATTTCTAATTCACAGCCCAAAGACATGGCGGAAACTGAGGTAGAGAGACTCTCCCGCCGGTCACCATGGTAAGTGTAATGATGCTGTTTTGAGATTGCATGGTCCACAAAACACACCTGCAGCCCTGCCTGTCAGTATTAGTCCACCAAAAATTGGGTTAGTGTGACCCAAAATGTATCAGAACAAGATTTATTGGCTGACACTTTTATTCAACCAATGTCAAATAATACACTTATCAGTAGGTTCTCTGGAAATGGAACCCATGACTTTGTGCTTTATTGGAGTCACACGCCAATTGTTTTTATAATACTGTGTGCACGTCTTTGCCCTGCGAGAAAGGATGTCATGGTTGTGTGTCGACCGCTTTACAGGAACATGGCAACCAAGAGGCCACCACTAAAGCGCTTCATTAGCTCTGGTACTTGGGCCGACATTGACGAGCCCACTCTGATGAATAGGTAAGGTCACGCGTGAAGATCTGTTGTGTACCTTTCATCTTTGGAACCAATTTAATGCCAAAACCATAAAGAGCGCATGTGCCATCGAAGCATCATGTCATGCAGAACCACAGTAGAGGCCTTGAGCTTAGATTGTGAACATTGTAGTGTGAACTTTGCACAGGTATGGATATGACACAGATTCTCACTCGGAGGAGGAGCGGAAAGAGGAACCAGAGGAAAGAAAGACTAGCATGACAGAATTAGGCATCAAAATCACCTCCTTCATAATGCCAACTAAGACGTTAGTGTACCTCCTGCCTCCATTATTCTCTGCTATAGCATTCAGGCATTATCTACTAAAAATCGAGGGTTTTCTGTCAATAATGTCACTGCCTTTTGCTACTGCAGCTAAGCTAAGAAAATCTAACTTTAATTAATGTTCTGTTTGGACATGGACACCCACAAAGTTCATCAGCTTTGATTTTTTTTCTTCAGTGGAAAAATGAAACCAGTGCTGACGCACTGCATGTCTTCTGCTTCGGTTTGCTACAAATAAGCTAAGCAGCCCATCTGTGGTTTCAGAGAGAAGACAAAGTTCTGTTTTTTTTAATTATCTGTTTTTCCCCACATTGGTGGACAATTTGGGCATTTGGCAACGTACTCTCATCCCACAGTTGTGTGCTATTCTGATGTTCTCTGTGGGATTTTCTTAAACTGGTTAAGTGGTAGACTGATAATTAGAGAGCAGGATGGAGATATATACTACTGTTTAAAAGTTTGGAGACAATAAATTGATTTTTTCTTTTTTTTTTTTTATTCAGCAAGGATGCATTAAACAAAAACGACAGTAAAACATTTATTACTTCAAATAAATGCTGTTCTTTTGGACTTTTCCTTCGAAAAATACTGAAAAAAAAAATGTTTCAAGGTTTCCAGCAGAACTGTTTTTAATATTGATAATAATAAGAAATGTGAAATTTGAAAGAAATTTGACGCAACATTTATTGCGTCAAATCAGCATATTAGAATGGTTTGTAGAGGATTTTGTGACACCAAAGACAGGAATAAATTACATTTTAAAATGTATTAAAATACAAAAATGCTTAAAGTTGTAATAATATTTTACAATAATACTGTATTTTATAAATCAAATACATGTAGCCTAGGAGAGCATAAGACTTTTTTTAAAAACAAAAAATGAAAGGCAATAAAATGGGCAGAATGGCTGCTTCTGTTAATCGGCCAATCAGTTATTGGCAGACCTCAAAATGGTCATATATTGGCCAACTACTCTGCCTGACCAATATATATCAGTCTATCACAGACCTCCTGTTTGTCTTGTTTATTATGTACTTTGTCAAACATTGCTTTTAGCAACAGCTGTCATTTTTCACATTCCTCTAAATGTTCAATGTTTTCTCTTCAGGTCGCCTCAGCCGTCTCACCTATTCAGACTAATTTTTATTTATTTATTTTTTTTAAATGTGCTTTTTATAACCTGCTATTTTCACTTTCACTTTCCATCCCAGTCCCAGCCCCAGCCCAACAGATCACACTCCACCCAGTCTGACCGATGGGAGGCCTGCAGTTTCCAGAGGCAACAGGGGCATTTGGATTTGGGTGGCCTTGCTTGTAGTTCTAGCTGTTCTACTGGCCCTGCTGGCGAGCCTGATGTTACAGCCTGCAGTAGATGCAGCACCTGTGGGCACCGGGGACTCCTGGATGACCATCCAGCAGCTTCTGTGGCCCTATACTGGGCTGAGGCACAACGGCCAGCCCCCTGTGTGACACCAGGGGGTCGGCAAGGCTGCAGTGGCCGGTTCTGACATTCAGAAAAAACTCCGGCTTCAAGAGCTGTGATGCAACACTGCTGCCTGTCCTTCTAACAGAACACTTTGTGACTATTTCTTACCGAAGGTAAAAAGAAATGTGGGTGTCTCGAGAGAGATGTGCTGAAAACTGCAGACTGCTTGGATGCTGTGTATACAAACCGTCGGGTTGGCCACGTATGTAATAAGCACTTTTATGAGACAGTCAGTGCCAGCCAATCACACGGTGGATATTTGGATTGGCGTGAGATGAGCACACTGCAACAGTGTGAATGTCAAACATCATATACCGGTTGCCCAAAAAGGCTGCCTTTTTTTAAACATTTTGAAATTGATCAGTGTATTTTTATGGGCAGTTTGAAAGAGTATTGCGATGAGACCTTTTTAAAAAAAATTTTTTTTTTTCTTTTTGTTAACTTATTTTACAGTTTTATGCAGTAGATATTATTAATTGTTACAAACACATGGTTTTTATCCTCATAAAGCTGTTGGTTTGGTGTTCATTGTAAGAAGTTCATACACTTTTGTATGTTCCAAAGAGGGGGGAGAGAAACTTTGCACAATAAAAGAAACCGATCCAACTCATGGATCAACTCATACAGCTTAAGTCAGTATGTGTGTTTAATACTCATGCTTGGGTGTGTTTTTATTTTAGTTGTTCAACCAAAGCTGGTGGTAGAAAATGAAGTAAATGAACCATTGCCAAGTAGCAACAAATTCAACATGAGTATAACAATTTATAAATCAAGGAGAATCTCACCAAAACATGTCTGAGTCATATTTCAGCTACAAAAAAAAGTTTTTGTTTGTTTGTTTGTAATATATTATTAATAGAATTTATAATAACACATATTTTTTTTAAGGTTTTTTTTTTTTTTAGAATTAAATACACTTGCGCGTTTCTGTAATATTCTGGCATTTAGGAACAATTTCTTCATGAAAGATTTAGTGCACATGCTCTCATTTCTTTTGTGGTGGTATCCATCTACTGTGTATATATTTATATTTATTGCTTATGTTATAAATAATCATTCAATAGTATTATTTGGGTCCACCTGCTTATAAAGAATTTTACAGGGTGTTATTACATATCAGCATATCATCAAGATGTAGCAATGACGGTTCAAAACGGGTATCAAATGTTTTAGATAGTGTGTATGCATGTAGTCTTTCTGGATGCATATGCTTTCTCTTCTCAGGAATATGTGAGGACACGTGTTGCACACAGGAGCCTCTGTACAGTGTCTGTGTAGAGATAGTGAGACTGACGGACTCTGGCTTGGCCCTCGGTGCTCATGTCCTGTCTGAGCATGTGCAGAAAGGTAGAGTGGAACTCGCTGCCCTCGGCCAGCTCAGGAGAGAAGCTGTCCTCATGTTCCTTCATCTTCAGATGCTGGTTCCTCTGAGCACCCAGCAGGTAAAGAGACCATGCCTCCTCAGCCACAGGCCTGGCCTCCAACTGTTCACAGGCCTACAGAGTCAAATAGATAAAGGTCAGAGGTACTGCTTTGTATACAGTAGTTCAATAGTGCTTCAGTCAGTCTGAGTGTATGACACACCTGAAGAACAAGGTGCTCTTGTCCGCATTGTGTGTTCCAGCAGCTCCAGGAAAAAGCCACGGCTGAGGACATTAGAGCCATTTGTTCATACACTGTGTGCTCTATTAATGGGTCCTAGAAGTGGAAAGAACATGGATAAAAATATTGTTACATCACGGATTTGTATAACTGGTCTATTTAAAAATTGTAAACCCTACACTCTCAAATAAGGGTCCAAAAGGAATGTTCTACATCGACCTTTTGCCACAATGAAAGAACCCTTTGTGCAATAGACAGTTTACGGACCGGTACTTCATATTAAAAGTTCATGGAACCATCTATGCCAATACAGAAAATGTTTTTGAGAGTGAAAGGCAATTCAGCCCCTTGGTTACCTTTGGGTTGATGCTGACATACTTGTCTGAATACTCATTCACAAATATATTGATTCCAGCTCTCCGCATGGCCTTCTGCAGATCTGAGGGGCTCATCCACTTCCCTAGAAGATGATCTAGGTTCTTTCTTTCCTCCATGTGCAGCATACATTGCTTACCCTGAGAAACAAAAAGCTATCGATCAGTACTGGTGATGCACACAGAGAGAAAACCATTTTTTGTAGCCTTCGACATGTATGGAAAACAGCCTGGCCTTGAATTGATGCCATACTGTTGGTCTTAGTTAAATTAAATTGCTCAATGACAGGATGTTTTTTTTGGATCCATTAATGTATTCAGAAATCTATTAAAAATGCAGTTCAAGCATGCAATAATTTGAGTGAATCTAATCTGATATACTGTATTAACTTTTTGGTCACACTTTATTTTAAGGTCCAATTCTCGCTATTAACAAACCATTAACTGAGACTTTTGCATCAAACTCCTAATTTGTTGCTTATTAATAGTAAGGTAGTTGTTAATTTTAAGTATTGGTAGGATTAGGGATGTAGAATATGGTCATGCAGGATATGTGCTTTATAAGTACTAATAAACAGCCAATACATTAACAATAGGCATGCTATTAAGCAACTAGTTAATTGTAAGAATTGGTCCCAATACTAAAGTGTTACCAACTTTTATTTTGTAAAATGTCATATGGTGTGAAATTTCTGATATTCATTAAGTAATTAATTATATCTGTTACCTTAAAAAATTGTGTATACGTGTATAAAATATAGTTTTTAAAATCATTATATGAAACCAACATGAATACAGAAAAGTTCTACATTTCTGTTTTAAAGTAGATATTTAAAAGATTTTTCAGATATGTGTATTTTTGGACAGGGCCTCTCTTGCCTTGACAGTGATGCTGACTTCAATAAGAGCTCCAGTGATTGTGAACAAAGCTGAGTCTTGGCCCAGAGGCCTCAGCTCCCATGACTGGAAAGGCATGTTAGTGTATGACTCCTGCAGTAATGTGAAGGCATAGAATGCATTCATCTTAAAGGAGATGCTGCGGGTCTCTGCGTCATAGGATGCCTCAGAAATGCAGTCTGCCCGCCAGTGCTGACCTGCAAAAACAGGTGTGCAATAAACAGTAAAATACTAAGATATGAAAATAACGGAGGCTTTAAAGTAGAGGCTGTATATACAATACACAATCTGATGCTACATATGTGTGGTGTGAATTGTTCACCGATAGGATCCCAACGTGCCACATGTGGATCCTCCAAAAACAAAATTGAGTCAGGCAGAGCTACAGTGACCCCTACAGGCAATGAGGCAACAGTGCTACTGTGTTCATCCAGCCTCACTGAGGTAGAGCTCTGAGCGCGAGACTGCTCTGTGGAATAGGGGAAGACCTGGAGACCGGTTTCTAACAGCTATGATGAGGCACAACATTAAATGACAATTAATGCACATTATTCTCTTTGATCTCTTGCAGACTGTCCCAGATTACATCCAAAGATGTACCTCTCTCATTTCCCAGCCCTTCACTATGTGAGACTGAGGCGGTAGATGGAACACATCAAAGTAGAAGACTCCACCCAGGGGTGTGAACTGCTGCAGGTCCACTATATGTACGTCAGCACTGTCAATCACAGGTTCAGCTGGTGAGGAGTCGGAACCATTTTGATCTAGAGACAAGTTAAAGGGGTCATATGATGCTGCTAAAAAGAACATTATTTTGTGTATTTGGTGTAATGAAATGTGTTTATGCGGTTTAAAGTTAAAAAACACATTATCAGAAGCTAGCAATTACAGTGATACTACTAGTGATCCATAATATATCACTTGATAGTCATTACAGGTGCATCTCAAAAAATTAGAATATCGAGAAAAAGTTCCTTTTTTTTTTAACTTAGGCCTATTTCAAAAAGTGAAACTTTCATATATTCTAGATTCATTACATGTAAAGTAAAATATTTCAAAAGTTTTTTTTTGTTATAATTTTGATGATTAGAGCTTGCAGCTCATGAAAGTCAAAAATCCAGTATCTCAAAATATTAGAATATTTCCTAATATCAATCAAAAAAGGATTTGCAAAACAGAAAAGTTCAAGTTCTTTAAATTATGTTCATTTATGCACTCAATACTTGGTCGGGGCTCATTTAGCACAAATTCCAGCATCAGTGAGGTGTGGCATGGAAGAGATCAGCCTGTGGAACTGCTGAGGCACTATTGAGCCTTCAGCTCGTCTGTATTGTTGGATCGACTGTTTCTCATCTTTCTCTTGAAAATATCCCATAGATTCCATATGGGGTTCAGGTCAGGCATGTTG
>NW_015549638.1:93674-93972 GCF_001515605.1 Sinocyclocheilus anshuiensis
TTTTGACTTTCATGAGCTGTAAGCTCTAATCATCAAAATTAAAACAAAAAAACTTTTGAAATGTTATATTTTACATGTAATGAATCTAGAATATATGAAAGTTTCACTTTCATATGATGTGTTATAATGTGATGCCTACATTATGCCAAGCAACATAGCAACTATAATATGTTCATATTAAAGGGGTCATATGATGCGATTTCAATTTTTCCTTTCTCTTTAGAGTGTTACAAGCTCTTGGTGCATAAAGAAGATCTGTAAAGTTGCAAAGACTAAAGTCTCAAATCCAAAGAGATAT
>NW_015549638.1:94119-94553 GCF_001515605.1 Sinocyclocheilus anshuiensis
CAGGCATGTTGGCTGGCCAATCAAGCACAGTAATATCATGGTCAGCAAACCACTTGGAAGTGGTTTTGGCACTGTGGACAGGTGTTAAGTCCTGCTGGAAAAGGAAATCGGCATCTCCATAATGCTTGTCAGCAGATGGAAGCATAAAGTGCTCTAAAATCTCCTGGTAGACGGCTGCATTGACTTTGGACTTGATAAAACACAGTAGACCAACACCAGCAGACTTCACGGCACCCCAAATCTTCACTGACTTTGTAAACTTCACACTGGACTTCAAGCAACTTGGATTCTGTGCCTCTCCAGTCTTCCTCCAGACTCCAGACCTTGATTTCCAAATGAAATGCAAAATGTACTTTAATCTGAAAAGAGGACTTTTTCTCCTTAGCCCAGGTAAGATGCTTCTGATGTTGTTTCTGTTTCAGAAGTGGCTTTGG
>NW_015549638.1:94816-113925 GCF_001515605.1 Sinocyclocheilus anshuiensis
CTTTGTAAAAATCGACGCATTTCAGAAAGGCGGGGCATAGAGGAGAAACAATAATGTACAGTATGTGGAAAATGTGGAAATAATATTAAACATTGGACTTGGCTCATTAATATGATATTATTATAATTCAACTGGTGTGCATATTTTGCCTATTATATTAGCTTCAAAGTAGATTTCAGAGATGGAACAATACATTTTATAATTATTTAAATCATCGGTAGTATTCTACATATTGTTATAGTTAACTAAAACACAAATTTTAGTATGTTATAAAAAATTCAACCTCATCTTATTTTGTTTAATATAAGGAAAAAGAAAGAAATTGGGAAAATCAGGAAGTAAAATACGAAAAGTCCAAACCAGCTTCTAATGCTGTTGTGATTTCCTCCATCTGACTTTCTCCTTCCTCTAACGACTTGACTGAAGAGTTCTTCCTCCCCTCCTTAGCTGAGATCACACTCACAGCACTCTGACACATGGACACACACTGATATTAACAGCCACAGAACACACTAGAAAACAAGTACATACACATCAAAGCCTCCCTCACCCTCTTTCTGCTGTCTGATCCGACCGAACGACTGTCTTCCTCCACTGGCATTGAGCTTTCTCCCTCCCCCTCTCCTTCCATATTCTCATCCTGCACCGCTGCAATGCTCTCAATTGGTGGAGTGAGAACGGCCTCCATCATGGATCTCCTTCTCTGGAGCTGTTCTCGCTCGCTGTGATGGGACAGGTGATCATATCGTGTATGAAGGATCCGAACAGCGACGTCAATCACAGCAAGTGGCTTTGGCAACTCAAAGCCCAGACCCACCTCCTCAAACCGGAAGCCTTTAAACCTGGAAACATGGATTGTCAAGTTTTTCCTTTATCCCACAATAGTGCCTAATATTCACCATGAAGATACACAAACCTTGGGTTTTTGTTGAGGTTCGCCCACAGACAAAGAGTGATATTTTCATCCTGGACTACAGTCTGCATGTTGCCGGTCTCAATGTCAGAATGAGAACTTGCGGACTGAATGGAGAGCAAAACACACATCTGATATGTGTTCAAACAGAAGTGAGCTTCATAGGAAGATCTCAGCATAGCTCTTGCCTTCAAAAGCTCCTCAGTGGCCTGGTTGAGTTTGCAGTGGATAAGACTCTGTAGACACAGGAGTGTTTCTCGATACTGCTGAGCAACACTGGGGTCGGGACCCTCGCTCAAGAGAAAGTCCAGTTCGTTTGTCAACTGTCAAAGAGAAATAGTTAAGGTCCATTCACACCAAGAATGAGAACTATATTAGCATCTCTGTCATCAATAACTGACTTGAATAAACTATGAAAACAGCAGATCCAGAGTGTTGGTCTCACCTGAAGAGCCAGAGCACAGTTCTCCAAGACCTGCTGGATTTGGGTTTCTGAGTCTTCTCTCCACAAACTGATGAAGGAGTTGATTTCCGGCTGCACCGATGGATCTGGGCTGCCGTCGCAACGCATGTAACGCTCCCACTATAAAGACCAGAGACCAAATCAGCACTTAAAGTAGCCCCAGTATTAGCCTGAGGCATCTGAACAGAGTTTCATCATGATTCTTGTACCTTAGCTTTGTCCCTGCATTCAGATTCCCACGCAGTGACTGCAGAGTGATTCTCATCTAGAATGTGCCGCAGTTCATTCAGCTCGTCCTCTCTGCGCTCTCTGTCCTGTGGATTTTGACAGGTGTCAATCATTCATCACATTAAAATTTGTCACAAGAAATCCATCAGTACAGACAGCTACATATGCACTAAATCCTGCAGGGAAATGTCTGCAACACAACTGTGAATGTTCAAATGGAAGTTCATCAGACCTTCAACTCAAGTTGCTCTTGTTTCTCTTGTTCTATTCGCTCCCTCTCCAGCCGTTCATTCTCCTCACGCTCAGCAATGACACGAGCTTCTTCTACAGGACAGAGACACAGTATACAGATTTATTATCAATTACCGATTTGAAATTTTAAAAACCGATTTAATATGAATTGAATTAATATTGCAGATGTACCTTCCTCTCTCCGTCTTTGTTCATCTGCCTCTCTTTGCAGTCTCTCCCTCTCAGCCTTGCTGATGTTTCCTCCTTTGTTTTTTGCAGACTGGATTCAAAATGCTAATTATTTATAGTATGAAAACTATAATAATTATTTTTTTCTTGATTTAAAGTTTGAAGTTGTTCTACAAATATTCTACAAAGTATGTGAGTGTGTGTGTGTGTGTGTGTATGTATATGTACTGTATATATGAAGAGATGTTCTACAAACTATTTTACTGACAAAATTGGGATTTTATTTTTAAAATTAAAGCTGATCAACAAACATTTATAATTTTAATACAATTAAAGGCAATTTTAAGTTGAAAGCTGTTTACAAACATACTCCCATCAAACAACATACCTTTCCATCCTTTGGTGGCTGTTAAAGAAGACATACAAATAAAATATTTAAGGGGAAAACATTACAGAAAAAGTCAATAATAAACCAGACAAACATCGCTAACAAACCCAGGATGGTAAGTTAAACATAACATTTTGTCTCGGGACTTTCGCTTTTGCTGCTTATGTTTCATTAAATATGAAGCCAGAAGTCACACGAAGAAAGATTTATTGCATATATATGCATATTTGTTCGTACTATCACTAATATTTTTCTTTAATACATTGTTAAAACGACTCACCATGTTTACGAGCTCCCAGGCAGTAGGCTGGCGTCCTGCTGTCACTATGGCGACGACGCATGCGAGATAGAAAACAATCCGCTCGGAGCACGGTTATCAGGAGGAAACTAGGGCTGGTCGATTCCGAAATTTTTGGAATCGAGTCCGATTCTGATTCCTGGTTCTGGAATCGATTCCTCACTGTTGTTTTTTATTCTTTTTCGATTCTTGTTTTTTTAGATTGAAGGAATCTATAATCTCACCATGACTGCAGGATAAAGGTCGTAGAAAATATCCTTCTCATAATATGAAGCTTTATTTGTAAAAAAAAAAAAATAAAATAATGAAGATACATAAATTGTAATTTTGTCTGCTTTGAAATTGAAATTTTTGATCGTGAAATTGATCTATTCTGTCGTGCAGCGCTCAAAATCGTGGACAAGCCAGGTCCATCGTAAAATAACCTCTGAATCGTTTTTTTTTAACTGGTTCTAATGACTCCTAATCACTTTTAGCGAGCACGAGGGAGGCGAATGGTAATAAAAATATAAAAATGAAAATAATCTTTTATCTCACAAACTCTCGTAATTACGGCTTTTAGCGAGCATGAGGGAGGTAAATGGTGCTTGTCAAACGGAAGGCTGCATCCTAAAATTCAGATTATCTCAGTACCGACTCCTTTTCTTTCAGTTTATTTTCGTGAATTTAAATGTGTGCAGCCTTCCGTTTGAGAGGCACCCATAGATAAGCTTTGTTGAACTGAAAAGGGCTCTGAATGAGGAGTCGATTCCCCTTGATGGAATCGATTCCCAACGCCTCGGAATCGAGGAATCGATTCTTTTTTAATCGATTCCCAGCCCTAGAGGAAACGTCCCCAAAAGAAAATGTGGTGAAGAAATAACAAACAACCATTAAAAGTGTACTCAGCGGCTTTATACAATAGTCCAGAGGAGTTTTGTTGATTTTGTAAGAAATAAGCTTGCATTAAAGGTTCAATATTGCCATCTCCTGGTCACGCTTAATAACGCTTTGACGGCTGCAGCAATATTGTCTTTTTACACAAGATGGCGCAAAATATGAGTCGTCTTCGTTTTTTCAGCACAAAGTGTGTTTTCATCTTCACTACATTGTATTTCACGCTAAACTGTTTGGATTTATGATTAGGTAAACTAAAACTAATTTATTCCGAGGTGAGTCGACTAACTACCCTCATTCCAACTGCAAATTGTAAACCGAAATCATTTTGAAATGCAGTATATTGTATCCAAATTTAGCTACTTTACTCATACTATTTCTGTTTCTAATACTATCTCATCACACTATAACTGGTTATGATAAGGTTATTTACAAAAAGTACGACACGTTCTAGTCATAATGAAGTTTGTTTTCAGAGATATAAGAGTGTCTATTTGTTAAAGTAATATTGAACTGAATCCTAATTTTCTTTCCAGAGGCAGCTCAACATGATCTCCTGTTCTGCAAAACTGCACCAGTGTTCCTAAATTGTTGCTGCTTATTCCAGCCACTGCCTCATTGCAAAGTGAGTAAACCTTTGAGGGTGATGTTATAAGAGTGTTAAGTCATTGCCCTAAAATCATCTGCTGATTAAAGGTAATTTGCACTTCATATGTGTGGGACAGTCCTCACTCGTCTTGACTTGAGGAAGGCTGGCAGAAGCCGCACATCCAGCCTTTTGGGAGCCTGTCCACACACCCAGGCTGTTCTTCCCTGCATTACGCTGCACAGGTCTGTCCTCACCATCTGGAGTTTCATCTGTGTGCTTTTACACACCACATGTCTATCCAGACACTGAAACAGGAGCGTGACATTGTCATGACAAATGCAGCCACGTGTTACATAGACAGACAATAACATCATTACATTTGTTTGGATCATTGATATTGTTTGTAAATATGATGTTGTGTCACCTATCTATCTATCTATCTATCTATCTATCTATCTATCAAAGAGAAAGGAAAACTTGAAATCGCATCATATGACCCCTTTAAGACTTTATAATAATATTCAGTTGTCCAATATTTTTGAGCAAATTAACTAACAAACATTATTTTTTGCTCTGTAGTATGATCTACACACTACACAGCGGAAACAGCTCTTGTCTACAGACTGCCAAAGGAGCTTGCAGATATTCAGGTGCAGAACAGGAGTTGTCACATGCTCATTGACACAGCATGAAGTGTATAAAAGCCCTAAATCAGGTAAGTTACTGGGGTATTTATAAAGCTAATTGAAAAAGGTGTTTTCTTGTCAAAACGAGATAAAAAAAACACTGTTTACCATGCGCTTTCTTCAACTTAGCTTGAGCTAAGGCTTGTGTGAGGCCAGCCTTCTGCTTTATAGTTCTTTGGTGGAGTCAGATAATTGCTACAGAAGCTTTTATTTGCATCACTACTGACTTTTAGCATGGATAGATAGATGACTGTTTCCTTTCTCATTATTACTGTTGTTTAGGGTTTAGTGCATGCGGCTTGCTGACAGGATCTAAAATTCAGTGTTTTACATAGCAGCTGGAGCGATCTGACCTCTCCCCACATCTTTGATATCACATTCAGCATTTGTGTGTGACCTGGTCGGGGTCATCTGATCATACCATCTTTCTCAAAGCCGTTGTTTAGAGTGATAGTGCAGGGCTAATGTGGGATTAATGGTTGTCCGGAGAGAGGCAGTGAGCAGATAGGGCCAGACATTTTCCTTCAACTCTTTCATTATGCTCAGTTCGTAATTACACTAAACCTAATTATTGTCCCAGGCTTTTGTGATCTTCAAAGCCAAGATGTGACAAATAAAGCTGCTTGAGCACAAGCAATGCAAAGAGAGAAAAAAACGCTTAATGAACAATAAAATCGACAAAACGCTCCAGAAAAAAACGAGATTGGCGCTGATGTTAAATCTGTTGACATTTAATTTGCTGGCGAAACGGAAACACGCTTCCCTCTAAAAGACAACATTCGGGCACAAACAAATGTGCTGGCTATGAGGAGAGGAGAAGGATGAAAGATGGGTTTACTAACACGTCTCTTCGTCTCTCTTTCATGTTAATTAGAAATCACATCCCTTTGTTTCCTTTTGCAGGCACTTATTTATTTATTTTCCTATTCCATCCATTAGAACAAATTTGCAACATGAGAGACAAATAATTGGATTTGTCTTCATGGCTGTCGTGGACGGGGGGTGTTTTGTTTTTGTTTTTGGGCTTTTTTAAATTTCCTGTTGAGTTTGCAGATTTGCCTTTGGATATTTTGTCCTTTTGCAGTCACGAAGCGCAGATTGCAAGGTTTCTGGTGACCTCTGAGATACATTATCCTCAGCTCAGTGACATTCTATCCCTCACCTTTTTCCTTTTTATCATCTCGGGTTCAAATGAGTGGAATTTGATTTATTTGTCATAAGATTTTTTTTTGTACGTTTTTGAAAGGAGTCTCTTATTCTCACCAAAGCTGTATTTATTTGATCAAATATACAGTAAAAACCATAATACTTTGAAATATTACAATTTGAAACAACATTATTCCAGTTTTCAGTGTCACATGATCCTTCAGAAATCATTCTGATATGCTGATTTGGTGCTTAAGAAACTTTATTATTATTATCAGTGATGAAAACAGTTGTGTAGTAATATTAATAAGTAATATTTTTCTGTGGTTAATTTTTTTTTCAAGATTCTTTGATAAATAGAAAGTTAAAAAGAACATTAAAAATAGAAATCTCTAACATTATATATAATATATGTATTATATATGTGTATATATGTATATGGTAGTGTCTATATCAATGTATGTTTTGAGTATTCCTTTCAGCTACACCAGAATATTGTAAAAACAGCTTATTATACATTATATACATTATATTCACTAAGTGAAAATAGCAGTAGTTTTAGCAATATGCTATTTACACTAAGTGCAAATACCTATTTACACTGTTAAAATAGCAGGATTTCTCTTGTTATAATGTTTTCTGAATTGTTGTTGTGCTTTCTGAATTATTTTGTTTTTTAGACTTGCATTTGTGTTTGTAATTTGTTATTTTGTTTTCAGAATTGTGATTTGCTTTGCACTTCTCGGCCACCGTAAAATAGTTCCTTCAATCAAAAGTGAAAATAGTCATGTTGTTCCAAGCCCATGTGACTGTCTTCTGTGGAACTCAAATGGATTTAATAAGCAGAACGTCCCAGATGCTGTTTACCCATACAATAAAGGTGCACGGAGACAGGTGCCTTCGAGCTCCATTTCTGACAAATAGCACCATAAGTGATCCATACAACATGTGCATTAAGTTCTCTGAAGCAATGCAATAGCGCTTCGTGAAGAAATCATTCTCTAAAAATATTCCTCTAAAATTCCATTGTTATGCATTTTTGGACATTGCAACTGAGACAATCTGCTAAACTTTTCTTTTCCCATTCCAGGGAAAAAAGAAAGTAGTCGTACAGGCTTGGAATGACATGTTGGGTGAGTATATGATGTCATTTGTGATTGAACTATCCATTTAAGTTTGGTTATGCTTTAGTTTCCAGCCATTCTAAAGCATCTTGTAGAAAATGTGGATGTATACTGAAGGGGGAGCGAGAGCACATAGGAATGAGGGAGAGGAGTGCTGGGACTGTGTATTGTGATGATATATGAGAGGGTTTGTTGGAGAGCGTCTCTTAGAGTTTAGAAGCTGCAGGGCTGAAGCTGAGCTCCACTCGCTCACACTTACTTCCTGCTCCCCTGTCCTATGAACACACTTTACACACATTCATCATTATAACATGCCCTACTTACTTTAGACATCATTAATTCATTCATGCCTCTCTTCCAAACACACACATACACGTGTAGGATCCCAGGAAGGAAGAGAAGCACACCTCCTCTTACTTAAATTTCCACAGACAAAGGAGTTCTCTGGCACGCTCGAGGAGAGAACGTGAATTAGAATTGGTGTGAACAACCCGCTTTTGGACTCGGATCAGGTGTGACTGAGTGACAAAGTGTCGGTGTGCTCACAGCGCAGGTGATGGAGTCGGCTGCCAGCTCGCTGTGTGACTGTGAAGCCACTGAAGGCTCTGGAAACGAGTCAAACTCATCAGCATAATAGATCAGATTAAAGCTGCAAACGCTTGACAGCGCCAAGCCAGCGGGCACTCGCCGTCTAAACGTTCCTGTAAATCTCGGCTTAAACAATGTAACATGGAAAGCATCCAGAAACTTCTTGTTGTGCTCACTCCTTTCGGGCATCGGATGTCAGAATGTTTGTTGTCTCCATCTACAGTGGCCTTGAAATGTATTTGGACACTTTAAAAAATGTACGTCAGTGCGTAATATAATAAAATTAAAGAAATGAAGCTCAAACACAGTTTCTAAGGTTTTAAATGACAAAAAATAGATATAATGTTCGAGTATCTGGTTGTCAAACGTTAGTGGAACGTTCATAGTTTATGCATTTCCGCCTGTAAAAAATGGGCAATTGTGAGTTTAAAATAAGAAATCAAGTCACATTGTAAGATATAAAGTGGAATTACAACATATAGATCAATTATAAGAAAAGAGTTATGTGACATAGACGATTGTAAGATATAAAGTCACATTTTGAGATATAGTCACAGGAATGATCAATTCAAAAAAATATGTAATTGTGAGATGCGCTATAAAGTCAAAATTGGAAGATAAAATGTTATAGAAGTAATGTCACATTAGAAAAATATTGCCACAAATACCTTTTTTTTTAATTTTCTTATTTAATTTATTTAAACAGAAATAGGCTTCCATCTGCCTTGACACCGGAAAATCAGCTCAGAAAAGTGAAGTTATTTCAGAGAAAAGTTTTGGCATCCATTGGCTTGCAGATCCCTCTTGTTTTGATATTTCATTCAATGACATTCAGACATTTTTTACAATGTCCAAATACTTTCAGGAGTCTCTGTAATACAGATATTGTATGTTTACGTGCTTGTCTGTGCCAAGGTCTCTAGAATAATTGTATTTTTCTCTGTAAAGGTGCAGCAGCGATAGGCCTAGACTTGTTGCCCCTTTGTTCTCATCCTGTCCAGTCGATGACCTCTGTTCTACTTTAAAGAGTTTGGATAAATCTGAAATGGATCCTTCATTGCACTGTAAAAAATAAGTGTAATTTTAACTGTAAAATTTTGTAAAAACGCTACGGAAAAAAACTGTTAATAGGTTAACAGTAAGTTCCCGTACTATATACAGGGAAAAACTGTAAAATATCTAACCAGACATTTCATTTAATTTTACAGTAAAATGGTGTTAATTTTACAGTTTTTAGAAGTAAAAATAACAAATCAATGTATAATTTACAGTCAAAAACTGTAAACTGATATTCCCAGAATTCCCTGCATGACACTCCACATTTGAAAGTATTTTGTTTAAATAATCATGCTTTTTATTGTAAAAACTACAGAATTTTTTTTACAGTGTGGCTGTGCTCCGAAACTTTGGTCTCTGTAGGGTGGGGGTCTGGATCTTTGTGCCCTCACTGAGGCCAGGCTAGTTTGGCTTCATCTCCCTCAGTGCTGCAGCTGTCTGCTGACTGACCTGGTATCCTGCCCAAACAACCTCTTTTTCTCTACTGTGTCCCACACACAGAGTCAAATTCATATCCCTTTCTCAAGCTCTCTTTTTCTGTAAGCAGTGGTGTGTTTTTGCCAGGAAATGTATATTTACATTTATTCTTTCAGATGCTTTTATCAGCATTGACTTATATGTGACGATAATGAAAGCAGAAACGGTTCATCCAAAGCACAACACATTATAAATAGCTATACCATACCACATTTCTCGAATACAATGCTACTACAGTGAGTAGTACAATGCTAAAGCAGAAGTGGACGTGCAGAAAAGTGCTCCCAGAAGAGGTTTTTAATTATTTTGGTTCCAGTCCAGTTTTCTAGTGATTCCGTTATTGATTCTTACAATATATTTGGAGAAAATAAATGAAATTCAATTTATATTTAATTTTGATAGTACATTTAAAACAATTCTTGCAAAAGGTATGTTTACACAGACATTTTAATGACTTTTTACAGTCTTTTAGAGGTGGCATAAAATAACTAGAGAGAGAGAGAAGGTTAACCTTTATTAAACAATACTAACAGTTTTAAAATATGGTAACATTTCATTGATTTATTAATTTTTATAAAACACATTATCAGTTTTGCTAGTGGTATATATTTAAACATCATCATATGCACCAGTGTTATTTTAGGTTTATTTAGTCCTATATGCTGTAGTATTCATTAATATCAAGCTTTTATTTTATATTTTGAGCTTTAGAAATTTGATATGCTTTTCTAAATTTGTATTAGTTATTTTCTATATTTCTATTTAGCTTTTTTTATTTCACTTTTAGTTGTAGTAATTTTAGTAAAAAACGTATATAATTTTAGTTAGTTGCCAAGGCACCATGTCTAATTTTCTTTTCTTAAGTTTACATTTTCCATGTAATATTTATATTTATTTCTTTTATTTCAGCTGTATTTCAATTAACACAAAATTTTTTTAATTGTTTTACAGTAGTTTTAGTTAACAAAAGCAGCACTGATAAAGAACAACCAGTCTAGTTACTACACTGGTTTAAAATAAATCTGTTTGATTCACTAAAATGAGCTGCTCATAAGAGTCATTAGTTTAGGAATCAGTCTACATCTACGCAGTAGATTCAGTTGTTTTTCAGGGCTGCTGAATAGTAATACAGAAAACATTGTAAGTGCATTTTAGTACAGTGTTTCATCCACAGGCACGGTCAAAAGCAATTAATGAAACAAATGTTATTTGTTTCCAGTATTTCTTTTTAAAGATACTTGATTCTTGGTTCTTGATCCCCAACCCTTTTGACTGATTGAAGATGTGCTTTGTGAAACTGGCTTGACTCAGCTAAACCTTTAAAATCGTCTTTCTCGCATTCTCACTCTCTCTTCATTTACCCCACAGCAACTAATGTAGCACACAGTCAATCTAGTCCTTAATATTCTCCCTCCTTTCCCTTAAAGACACATTTTCAGCCCTCTCTCTTCCTTTACTGACCCTCCAGTTCCCTAAGAGCGTGTGTTACTCTGTCTTACCCACTGGTGCTGGGCCTGAGGACAGCCATCATCACTTTAACCCCTGATTCCATGCCCGGGGGGCAGATCAGACAGTTTCTGTGGCCTCTCACCTCGCTAGCTCCGGCCCCGTGGTGAACGGCACTCAGCCAGCCTTGCCAGCACGTCTTGATTTGGAGCGCCTTAAGAGAATGTTTTAATTGTCACTTCTCATTTAGGGGGAGAGTGACATCTCTGGGCGGACAGGCGGGAAAAAGGCGGGCCGCAGTAATCAGAGGCGATGAAGATGGCTTACACGCTGCAGTAATCGCACACACACTTACGCTCATACATGCATATACACACAGTCCCCAGGAAGCTGTTTGCGATGAGCTGTTCTTGCTTTTGGCTCCAAGCACCGGGAGGTTCTCCGCTCTGCTAGGCCATGATCTGATTTGACAAGCGCGCTGCTGTCATCTCAAGTTTGTCCGATTTGAAATTCTAATTAATGAACTTTGCAGCCACTTTTGTGTCGTTTCCTTTTGCATCTCTAATGATGCAAATCCCCCCCCCACCCATTTGCCCAAGTTGCTGTTTATTTCCTTTGTAGGATCGTCTTCTATTTGTCTTTTTCTCATCCTTCTAAGTCTCCTTTGTTCTCTCGACTAATTGACTCCTGAGCCCCAGCGTGTTTTAGCATGTGACCGTTCCCGCCACAACGCTGATGTTATAGGGAATAGCAGAAGGAGGGTCACGCTCTTGTAATTAAACCTTGCATAAGCCAAAACGTAATGACTTGAGATCGCTAAAGTTGATGGCTTCAAGAAGAGCGAGTCAGCACTGAAGATTTGATCATTTAATAATAGTTCCCTCACTTCCTCAACACTTTGTGGCAAGAGCCTGAGAATGTCCATGGTTTGAGTATGTGATCAGATGATGGTCTGGACATTTACTCACCATCATGTTGTTCCTAATCCAGATGACCTTCTTTCTTCAATGGAAAACAAATTAGATACTTTTGAAGAATCTTCAGACAGGTTTCCAGGCAAAAACAGTCAAAAAAATGCCAAAAAAACATCATAAAAGTATCCGACAAATGCGCTATCCACCTAATTTTTAATGTAAGATACCATTTTGAACATTGGAAGTGCGAGGCTTCCAGTGTCAACTGCTTATTTTAGCTCTACTAAAACAGACCATAATGCTCTTTGATGTTGCAAACTGGCATTTGTTATCATATTATTTTAATTTATCGTAATCATAAACACACTGGTTTGTGCACGTAGTTTTACCATTAACTGTACTTTATTCTTCTAGTTATTTACCTACTCAATAGTAGCTAATGAATCTGAAGTTTTGCGCACTTACAAGGAATAGGTTGCTTCCACTTTGAAAAATATGGAGGCTTTTTCCAAGACTTCTGACGATAGCTTTGTGTGAGAAACAAACTGAAATTTGATGTATTATTAACAGATAATCCTCACTTCCAGTGAGCTGTTAACTCAAGAACCACTGTGACTGGATCATTCAATCAGTGAGTTGAACTCACATTAATGAGTCATTCCGTTCCATATGTGAACCTGATCATTCTGTTTATTATATACCGACTCAAAATAATGATTTATTCACTCGTCTGGTTTTCAACTTCACCTCATTGACTTTTAAGCTTCACAGACATATTCAGTATAAACTTCTATGTGAAGAATCTTCATAAATTCTGCCTTTTTGTGTTCCACACAAAAATAACGGGTTTTGAAAGCTCATGAGGGTGAATAAATAGTGACAGAATTACATTTTTATTTTGAACTACTGTAAGCCAGTCACTTTAGGGGATATGTTTCTGTCACCACCAGCAGGTGGCGGTAGTGCTCTTACTGGTGCTCTTCAGGTCACTTGTGCTCCATCTGTCACAGCACGCCTCATT
Source organism: Sinocyclocheilus anshuiensis (assembly GCF_001515605.1). NCBI lineage: Eukaryota > Metazoa > Chordata > Actinopteri > Cypriniformes > Cyprinidae > Sinocyclocheilus > Sinocyclocheilus anshuiensis. The sequence continues at coordinate 107,450 of NW_015549638.1, forward strand.
CTTCATATTTCCATCTCTGAGCTTTTTGGGTCTCTGCCAGTCAGAGTGAAAATGGATGTAGAACTAATCTATTTCCACAGACATCTTAATCCCCTAATACAGTGATGGAATCATTAAATCGCAAATCATCATCATTTCCTGCCTCTCCCTCCACTGTTGCGTTAAATGTTTAAATAACAGGGTTTGATGAAGAGTGGCTTTGGGCCCTTTACGCGTTTTTTGTGCCGCGTTGTTGTGACATTAGATCTGCGTTTATCCGCTCTTCTCTCATATTATCTGCCTTTGCTGAAGTTTTAGCCTATTTTTTCACACTCAAAGGCTTAACATGGCCTTGCAGTAATGTAGGAAAAGAATCACGCCTCGCTCATTTTCCATAAACTCTTGTCAGGGACAGCAACTTATCGTCTCCTGTCGCCTTTAAGGATTTTTCCCCACCCTTTTCACTATTCTCCTCCATCCATACACAAAATTACCTTGAATGTTTTTTGGATTGCAGATCAGAAATTGGTCTGAAAGCATCCGTCAGTGCTGCTTGGCTACTTGGAAGTGTTTACAAACATAAAAATTCACCATCGCAACTTGTTCCTTGGGTTTTCTAAACCACTCAAGCCACCCACTGGTACCATAATTACATTTACGTCATTACAAAAGTCTTTTCTCTTAAAAGTACTGTATAGTGATTTTCCAATACCCTCCCAACGCATATTTGCAGCTGGAAAGTGGTGTCTTGAAACAGTAGGGCTCCTTATGGGGCGTAGAGACCTCAGTCTGTGACCCGCATGACATTTTAATATCAGGCCCCGTTGCTTGATTGCTAACAGATGACTTGGTTGCGGCTCTGCATCCCTGGCCCTTCCTGAGAGTCTAGCGGTTTCACCGTCTTCCCAATCACCTCCATCAACAGGGGCCTTGTCTGAGCACGGGGGGCCGGATACGGTTCAGAATCAGAGGAGAGAAAGGGGGGACTCTGCCTGGGATCTGGCTGAACGAATGAGAGAGGAGTCTCACTGGTGAGTAAGTCTCTTCAGGGCTTTGGCGCGGCCACTTTTGCTGCAGGTGGTCGTGTAAGCAGCAGGCGTGTGTGTCGGTCTCTCTCTTTTTGTGTGACTCAGATTGGCCGTCTCTGTGCCAGCTCAGCCATCCAGCAAACCATCGCTATGTCAGTCAAGGAGCCATGGGGCATTTCAACCAGCGGGCATTATTGCGCGCCAGGACATGCCAGCGCAAAAGCAAGATCCCATTCTCTGTGCAGAAGAGCTAATGACCATACTGCTCGCTAGCGCTAATTGCTAATGCTAAGCACTAGAGCTGCACTGTGACACTGAATATTCACACTCTTAAGATTGGATTTGAAAGAGTGTAGCTGCAGTTGAACAAATGTACATTGTCTGTTGTGGTGAACCATTCAGACATGTTTGTTTTTGGAGGGAAATGAGAGAATAAGAAGCTCAGTTTCACATTACGGCAATTTATTGCCTAGCCAGTCAGAGAGAGTGCAGTCAGTAATTTCTCTCTAGATTTTCAGTGCAGTTCATCTGATAACAATCTGACTTACAGCTTCCAGGGTTTAGAGTTAATGCTTGCAAAGTGCATAAAAATGTGTTTGGTGAGTAAATAAATATATGTACTGGGACATCTGACCATTTAATGACATTGCATTCTAAATACATGGACAATAATATGGAGTTGTTCCCTCCTTTGCATTTACAACAGCTTTCATTATTCTGGGAAGGTTTTCCATAAGATTTTGGAGTGTTTCAGTGGGAATTTTGCAGCATTTGTGAGGTCCAACTGATGTTGGATGAGAAGGTCTGGTTTGCAGTCTCCATTTTAGTTCATCCCAAAGGTCGTCGATGGAGTTGAGGTCAGGGCTCTCAAGTTCTTCCACACCAAACTCACCCAACCATGTCTTTATGGACCTTAGTGCACAGTCATGCTGGAATAGAAAAGGGCCTTTCCCAAATGGTTCCCCCAAAGATGGAAACATAGCATTGTTCAAAATGTTTTGGTATGCTGAAACATTAAGCTTTCCCATCACTGGATATAAGGGGCCTGGTCCAAACCCTAAAAAAAACAGTCCCATACCATTATCCCTCCTCCACCAAACTTTACAGTTGGCACAATGTAGTCAGGCAGGAAACATTCTTCCTCCATCCACCAAACCTAGACTTGCCCATCAGACTGCCAAACAGAGAAGTGTGATTCGGCACTTCACAGAACACGTTTTCACTGCTCCAGAGTCCAGTGGCGGCGTGCTTAACACCATTTCATCCACACTAATCCCCTCTGGCTGCTCGGCTATGCAAACCCATTCCATGAAGCTCCCGTCATATAGTTTTTGTGCTGATATTAATGACAGTAGATATTTGGAAATCTTCAGCTATGGAATCAGCAGAGCATTGGTGACTTTAACGCACCATGTGCTCAGCACTCTGTGACCCTGCTCTGTGACTTTACATGGCCTTCCATTTCTTTGTGGAGTTGCTGCTATTCTATATACATTTTTAAATGGCCTTTTTAAAAAAAATTTTTTTTTACTTTCTCCATTGGTTTTGTTCCACAGGCCCAGAATTATGGAGAGAAAAAATCCCAAAGTTGTATCACTCTCAGCAGAGAATGTGATTTGATCAAGTCCACGGTTTCAAGTCTACCATAAATCAGACAGAAAAACAGAAAGAGAGACTGAAAAAGTGACAGAGGTATGTATTTCCCAGCTGAAAAGACCACCAGCATATGCTGTGTTTTGGATGCTTGTTTTCCCTCCAGGATTTTTGACTAGCTTAACCAACAATATTTTCCTGCTCAACCAACTTCACCAGTTACTTTTAAAGGAATAATTCACCCAAAATTACAATTCTGTCATCATTTAACCATTTTTGTGTTGCTTGAAACCAAATGACTTTCATTCATCCATAGAGCACAAGAGAAATGTTTTGTTCACTTTTATTGCATCATTTTTTCCCCATACAAAAGCTAATGGTGACTCATTTTCAGAACAGAACATGTCCTGTGTTAACAACTGCTGGTGTCACGCGTCTTTTTGCCACTTGCCATATGCGTGTTTAATGCACGCAAAGGCAAAACAGGTAAAAAAAACAAAAAAAACATAGTTCGTCAAGAAAATTCAGTTCTTGATTTCTTTATGGTGCATTGTTGCCTATGAAGGTTAGAGAGGTAGAAGCATAGATAGAGGTCTGAGATTGGAGTCCCAGGTGCTTTGTGTGTGTGTGTGTGTGTGTGTGTGTGTGTGTGTGTGTGTGTGTGTGTGTGTGTGTGTGTGTGTGTGTGTGTGTGTGTGTGTGTGTGTGTGTGTGTGTGTGTGTGTGTGTGTGTGTGTGCTCTCATCCCCTCCATCAATTTTGCACAATGCCCCGAGGCAGCCATGGGGCTTTGTGTTGCCTTGCTCCTCCTCTCCCTACATCCCACCTCTTTTCTTCTCCCCTCTTCAGTTTGCTCATCCACCACTCATTCTCCCTCTTGCTTTCCATATTCAAGACTTCATCTTAAACTTTTTCCACCCTCATTGCTTTGCCTTATTTCTCTTTTTTTATTCTTCACAGAAATCACCGATAACCCTTGTAGAGGAAAATGACTCCTTTGTTTCATAAGTTGAATTGAGTAATTGCCTTCTGTATATTTTGATACCACAATATTTTGATTTGATGTTTTTCAGTCGGAAAATAGCAGCAGTTTCTAAAGAATCAGTATATGTGACTCTAATATATAGCGCATGTTTCCGTAATTGGCATTTCTTTAAAATGAATGAGACAAAAAAAAAACTCACGCAGCCTGGGATCCTGGGTCCTATTCATCTGGGAAAGAAGAGAGTTGTGAAGCTGTCGAGCACATAGACAGTGAACACAGAGGGGAACAGGTCAAGGCCACAGCTAGGACAGAGGGAGAAAAGGGGGTTTTTTTTTTTACTTCAATCGCCAGACCCTGTCTGTATGATGCTTCTAGGGTTGCTTCCTACATAGATCTGCCATTTTTGTGAAATCCAGTGTGGACTCACTCAAGGGTGTCAAGGGGGTTACTTTTCGTGACTTTTGAAGCTTCTTGCTTCCTTTTGAGCATTTTCATTGTGCATCTTTGAACATCTTGTGTTGTCAGCCCTCTTTATTTTTGTTCTCAGTGGCATATTGCAAATCTGTTGTCCTTCCCCCACCGTCCATGAACCGGCCCCGCCTCCACTAGTGGTGATGTCATATATTAGGTTTTATTGATAAAAATAATAATAATAAAAAAGTCCATAAGATTTATTAATATTAAATAAATCCATGAGGAATGAGGATACATTTCTAATTTATATATCATATGTATATATATATATATATATATATATTTATTTATTTGAATGCAACATTACACTATCATTCAAAAATGTTGTGTCGGTAAGATAAATGTTGCTAAAAGGAGTCTCTTATGCTCAAGGAAGCATTTATTTGATAAAAAATACAGTGAAAACTGTAATATTGTGAAATACTGTTGCAATTTCAAATCTTTTATATTTTAATACACTTTAAAATGTAATTTATTCTTGCGTTGGTATAGCTGAATTCTCAGCAGCCATTACTCCAGTCTTCAGTGTCACATGATCCTTCAGATATCATTCTAATATGCTGGTTTCTTATGATCAATGTTGAAAATAGTTGTGCTGCTTAATTTTCCACTGTTTTAGAATAGGGTAGTTACAACATCTGCCAGCAGGGGCTAAAGTTCTGTTCATTTTAAAGGGGTCATATGATGCGATTTCAAGTTTTCCTTTCTCTTTGGAGTGTTACAAGCTGATTGTGCTAGAGGACCTACAATAATGTACAGTATTTGAAAAATAATGTGTTTTTTGAACATTAAAGCATGTCAACATATTCTGTTACACCAAATACACAAAATAATGATCTTTAAAAAAGCAACATATGACCCCTTTAAACCAATCAGTAAACACTTGACCATGACATCCTGTAAAGGAGAGAGAAGTGATTCCACAGCAAAAAATGTAGTATGCGGCATTACATTACATAACCAAAGTGAAGAACCGCAAGTGCTTAGTGCAGTGTTTGAGACAGGGCCTTATTTTCAATCCACTGTACACGCTAATCAACCATCAACATCTGCATGTGATCCACTGCTTCCTATATTGTGAATCCATGCAAATACATTTATGCCGCATCTGTGCAAACATGTGATTTATTTACACTGATGTGGCTTCTGTGCAGTATAAAAACAGCTCTAGACATATTCAACCATAATACAATTGGCTCACAGTGGTTGTACTCTTTCCCAACTTTCTTTTTCTTCTCTTTCTCCATCTCGCATGCGTTCTCACTCTGGATTGGCAGAGTGGTAATCCGAGGGTCTGGATCTGCTGCTCTAATCCCTGATGGAGTATCAGAGGGAGTCTCTCTTTAAGCTCGTGAGAGGCGCGTCTGTGTGTTTGTGAGTGGGTGGATAGGTTTTAAACCCTCCCTAGGGTTTCCTGATGTTTAAATTAAGACTGCATACCTACCTTCCATGTCACTAAAACAACAGCCTGTCATCGTGGTTGGATTTATGAAATGCAGGATCGAATGAAAGAGCCGGGGAAACGAAGAAAGAGAAAAGGAGCCGTAGAAGGACATAAACAAGCCATTGTGTGTCTGTGTTTTGCTAAACTATAGCTGCCGGGTTAACGGTTTCGCTCTTTCTTTCTCTCCATCCCCCTCTCCCTGTGTTAAGTTTGATTAGGTGACCACAGTTACATATTCCCCATTGGAGACGAAAAAGGGCAGCCGTTTCCTGTGAAAATAGAACAGGATACAAAGAGCTCTTTCAGGGCCTGGGCGGCCCGTTGCAGAAGCTCTTCCATGCCCTCAACACCAGCCTGCCTGACTCACAGAGACCCAGCTTGAGACTGACACATGCCCCAGCCCAAACACACAACATTTCCACATCCTCCCAGCTTCTTATGGCGCTTTTCCACTGCGCTGTACGACTCGACTCAGTACGGCACGGCACGGCACGGCTCGGCTCGGTTTGCGTTTGCGTTTCCACTGCAGTTTAGTATCGCTTTAGAGTGGGCGAGATTATTCACATGTAGTTAGTTGCGCCGCCTATACTGCCGCAACTCCTGAAAAACTTTTTCATTCTGCGTCGCCCCATCAAGCTCTCGTTTGATCCGCTCCTCTGTTATCAACGAGAGGAACGTCTGTACTTCCTCAAGAGACAATGAAACAGCCACTTTTTGGTTGTTAAAAAAAGGTGCGCTCATTCAAAACAGTTGCGTTCGATCCTTCGCTGGCTGTGCTGATTTAAATCTAGCGGTTCTGTTGTGTCTCATGTTGCAAGTTCAGTGACGCAGGTAGTGACGATTCTCTCCGGCCAATCCGTGATCAGCAGAGTTTACACGTCACGTTTTGGCAATGGTACGGTTCACTTGGAACCTCAACCGAGGTGGTACTAAAAAAAAGTACCAGGTACTGTACCCAGTGGAAAACCCCCCA
>NW_015549638.1:113948-114187 GCF_001515605.1 Sinocyclocheilus anshuiensis
GTCGACTAGTCGCTGGTCCTATAGAGGGCGCAACAGGATAAGAAATCTTTGAAGGACTTCCACATTTACACTCCGTTTGCAAACAGTTAAAATGACAAATACATGCATACTCTGAAAGCGCTCCATAAGACATGTGTGATTATATTACTAGATGCTCGAAATTGAACAGGATAATGCACGTTTTAAACAGCTTATTGTACAGGTAAGTTAATCGCCGTTCTAATCTAATGCGCTGCTGT
>NW_015549638.1:114868-124842 GCF_001515605.1 Sinocyclocheilus anshuiensis
ACAGCCATGTGGGCAGCTCTGTGTCATATGCCATAGCTGTGCACAAGGTGTTTATCACAGCTCCAGATTTATTTGTTCATTAATGACGTCATCAGCAACTAGTCGACTTTGACTCGACTTTCATCACATAAAAGTCGACTTTAAAAAATCAGAAGTCGTTCAACCCCTATAATATATATATATATATATATATATAAACATCTCTTATTTAATTTGATTATTTTTTTATTTTGTCAATAGACGTCAACAACCACATATCAACCAACCTAATCACCCTAGCAACGCCCTGTCAACCCTCGCAGCAAATTTTGTATGAGTAAAGAGCACTGCTACAACTTCAGAAACTGTAGAAATCTTGTTAAATAATAGTCAGTGTGCAGCATGCTGGATCGAGAAAAAAAAAAAACTGGAAGGATGACAACACCAGAATAATAGTCATTTTTTTGTCAGAACTTCTTGGACCATGAACGTTGCATGGATCTGCTTTCTTCCCAAACATCCTGTAGAAAAAGTGAGGTTTCAACTGAGTTTTTTTTTTTTCACCTAAACACAGTTGCAACCAACCAAGCAGAGCCGGATAGATCTTTGCGAAGAGTTTCATGCCTTTAAACAAACGCTCATCACCATTCAGAGACCAGTTTAGAAATCTCAGAGTTTATGAGTGAAAAACAAGCAAATCATGCTTATTAGCTGCGTTAAGGCTCTCTTCAATGAATCACACCCATTGTATGTTAATACGCCCATAACTGAATTACTGTGACAGCAGCCAGCCATATTTAGTTCCCTGCACTTGGCAGTTGTCCCAAAGGGAGAAGAAGGACAGTCTGCCTCATAAGAGCTCTCCCCCATTTAGACTAGAGGTATGACAAACAAACCCAATGGATGTTTACGCTAGGAAACGTCAGATGCAATGCTATATATAGTCAAAGCTGAGTGACTCACGACAAATCAACAGATGTGGATGCTTTTGACCGATAAATATTCCGTTCTTTGTGTCCAATGAATCAGCCGAGTGGCTATTTTTCGTCAGTGGATGGTGGCGATAGGGTAAAATGTTTCCCACATAAGGCCTTTGTCAGACTAACACGTCTACTTTAGTTTTTTTAGCAAAGGGCCTGATTCCTCTCATTAAGATTGCGCTCTTATCGAGAACAAACGGTTGTCAATATGGTCACACTTGAGCGTCAGATCTCCTGTGCTGAATATCAGTTGGTCTGGTGAGCCGAATCTGGGTTGGAGGAGTTTTAAAGGCACGAGGAACGTTTGAGTGGCGTATAAAAGCACTCGCTCTCTCTCTCTCTCTCTCGCCTTGATCTTTTACTGTAACACACCATCTGCACATCTGTCGCACGACGTTAACACTGCCCGCCAACACGGTCTGTTTGTCCTATTCTCTATATCCTCTTCCATTCTTTAAAGGTTAATAGAAAAATGCTTGCCACAAAAGGTGCCGTTGTGAAGAATCGGGCCCCGCTGCAGGAATGAGAGTAAATATGTCTCCGAGCCCTTCGGGATGGCTTTGGGCAGGGGGGTTATTGCAGAAAATTCCTAGGCATTTGTTCTCAAGTGGATCCACCGAACAACCGCATGTTGCAGCTAATGTGGGTGTGAAAGCTGCAATCTGCCAACAAAAAACTGTTTTTGTGGGTTAAAGCCTTTTGGCATTTGAGAACGTACTTTAGCGGTCAAAGGGACTCGTTGGTAAGGAATGTTACTTTATTATGGGTGAAAATATAGTGAAATTTCTTTGAAAGGAATGATCAGTTTTCTTATAGCATAGATAAAAGAAAGAACACACGAATATGGAAGTGTCAACAGGTTGACATTAATAGCGACGTATACAAATACTGTGTATATAAAATCTTGTAGAGGAAAAATGTCTCTGTCTGGATGTTTTCATGTTTGCGTTTTTGTTTGCCTCTCTCTGTTTGTGTCACTCTAGGAGACTACATTGGTTTCGATGGGACTGTATTCAGCTCTATATTAAGGCTGTGGGACTGGGCCGCTTTGGTGGAAAACACTCGTTCCCGAGGGACCGACGTTACCATGAGATCCTACCTGGAACAATGTGATCGGCCACGGGGCTGCCTGGCTGCCACTCCGCCCCCGTCCAACCCTAGGTATCAGCCGCAGGAAGTCCCACACAGCCACTTCCTGTTGATCGCACAAACAATGGCCATTGTCGCTAGTTGATATGATGTGACCTCAGCTCCATCTGCCATGCCTTGCTAATCATAAATCGTCCACCTTTAAACATCTTGAACGGTGAAAGATTGACGAGACCGCGGCGCCGAGGAGCACAAACAAAAACAGAACTGGACAAAAAGTCCAGCTTTCTCAGAACGTGTTCAGGTCGTAAACAGGGTTGTTTATCCGGGGGTTTTCACTTTATCACACGGGGTGGAAGTTATCAGATGTCTACAGAATCACAATATGTTTCAGTTCTATTGTCATGTGCAAGTTCGTTTCAGTGCTGGGGTTTGGTGGATTTTACATTGAGAGTTGCTAGACTGGATTGGGCATGAAAGAGTTTGAGTCACTGCATGTTATCTCGCTGTGAACGGGAGGGTATAGATGGTACGGTCCAGTAAATTCTTCACATAGATGTATATCCCACTCTTCTCAGTGTGTAGCAACTTTGGGGTCAAGGCAAGATCACATAACATAGAGTGGGTTCTAAAAGCCTGAAATCACATTGAAAATCGTTTTTAAAAACGATTTTAAAATTTAATCTAAACCTGAAAGCAGAAGGTTTCAGGATTTTGAAAAATCTAAAAGAATTATGATATATATGAAATGTGAATTTCATATATAATTTTTTTCTTTCTTTCTTTATGAGTCTGAATGATTGTGAAGTTTCCTAGAGCTTATTGTTATTATTATGATTATTCTACTGGAGAAGCAGCATAACAGATCTTGAACAGGACCATTTGTAGGGCGTTTTTTCTAATAAATAAATAAATATAAATAAATAAATAAAACAATAAAATGTATAACATATAAGATATCTAGAAGTGTCAACAGGTTGACCTTAACAGTGACGTATACAAATACTGTATGTATATATTATTATTTAAATAAATAATGAATAAAACAGTAATGAATTAGACACCTTTGTTTTTATAAAACAAGTTTTGGTAACACGTTATTTTAAGGTGTCCTTGTTACACATGTTGCATGTACTTACTATTATAATAACTAAAATATGCATAATTACATGCAAGTAACCCTAAACCAAACCCTAACCATATAGTAAATACATGTGGTTAATTAATACTTAAATATATAATTACATTATAAAAAGGACACCTTAAAATAAAGTTGAACCCAAGTTTTATTTTTGAATTTTTTAATAGCACTCAGGCTTTTGGGACAATTGTAATTGTTATTTGTAATAAACAAAACAACTTTATTCAATTTAAAAGAAGCATTTTCCTTGCACTCTCAGACTTTTTGGACTATAAGAATAAGAATAAAAATAAGAATAATATTAGTTGTAATAAAACAACTTCATTCAATTTAAAATAACAAGCACTCTCAGACTTTAGGAAATGTGTTCTTATTATAATAAATTTGAAATAAGCATTTTCACTAGGTTTATCAGGCTTTTGGTCTCTTCTGTATTAGGGCTGCACGATTAATCGCATGCGATATTTAACGCGAATCTTGTCAGAAAGCCGGTTCTGTAATCAGCGGTAAATAGATGCGCGTTAAATATCGCATGCGATTAATCGTGCAGCCCTATTCTGTATGTTCACAACAGGACTACATGTTGGAGAAGAGTGTGTATCTCTTTTGCAAACTGCAAAACCCCCAGCCCCCCTCCAAGGTCCCTCTTTCTGTACATGGCAGCTGCTGCCTTGATGCTTATGGGGATTAGACACAACTCTCACACAATCTGTCTCTCTGTCTCTGCTGCTCCCTAATGCAGCACACAGGGTTGTGGGGCTGCTGTTTTACCTGGAGAGGTGAGGTATCGTTTTAGTGGTGGCATTCGCTTTTCGCACGGCATTAATAGTTCATTCCTAAGCTGTGAACGACAGTCGTAGCTAAATACCGGACACTGCATGAGAAAATGTGGGATTGTTGTGGCTCTGTTCACCTTAAGTTTGCATGCACTTGTGTGTGTTGCATGTGTGCATGTGTAATTTTGTCTGAGGGAAGACGGTTTAGGTTGATTGAGTTTTATCCCTCCGCCAGCAAGAATATGTCTTGTCACTTGCCCTGTGTGTGCGCGAGAGAGAAAGCGCGTTTTTGCGCTCGCTGTCGGCTTTAGTTATTAGTCACTCACTCTATCAAGAGATGCTTTCTCCCCCCTCCAAATGATTCTTTAGTAATAAAGCTTTAAGCAGACAGCTGTAAGCTGGAGACCAAATACACCCATATATTAAACATCTCCCAGGCTGTTTGATATGGGCTGATGAGAGACTGTCTGCATTTGTATCCTCCTCTCTAAATCCCTTCAGCATTAATCACTGTGCCTATAACACAGATAGGCTATTTAGATATAGAAGAAAAGCAGACTGGAAGATTACCAAATTCCCATCTTATCTTCTGTGAAGACAAATGGGGGTCCCAAAACTCGCAAGACTTTAAACTACAACAAATAATATGGAGAATCCAATAATGAACCCCCAAAATGAACATTGCAGCAAGGGCATTTATAACAATGTTAGACAAATATGGTTCATTTCCTGAATTCACTTACTAGGAGAACCTGAACTGGCTGCCTTTGTGCTGGGATGGTTGTTTCATTTTAATAAAGCCGTTCAGTGACACCATGAGCAGATTTATTATGGAAAATATCATTAAATGCATTTAATGACAGCAGACTATCTTGACTATCTTTCATGAATTGATCTCCTCTCGGATTAATTGTCTTACAATGTAACTTATTTACGATTATAGTAAAAATTTGGCAGCTGTTGTGGCTAGAACTTTACAGGAAAAATTTTACAATTTTAATGACTCTATATGTCATGTTAATGTACCAACCTATTTGAGCTATTACTGTAATGTAACGACTGATAATAAATTAGGCAATTCATAATTTTTACTCAAAATTCATTTGAACAATATTTTACTGTAAAAGTATGCACATTGCTCTGTTAAATAGACATTTTCTTTTACAATTTTAAGCTAATTCATTCATTTATACTTTTGTCTTCCCCACAGTATGTTACTGTAAAATTAAATGTTATAATATATTAAAATAAAATGTTAGAATATATTGTAACTGAATATGGTAAAGTAATCCAGTTAACATTTTTTCTTTTTTTCTCTCTCTGAGAGTGAGAACTTAGTATGCATTAATAGACCTACATAAAACTGGAGAAAAGTTTTTTTTCCCCCCTAAAAATTTAAGATCATACTTTTATTATGCATATGAGTTTTGTTTTTATTTATTTTGTTTGATGTATTTAAAAAAAAAAGTTAAATAACACCATGCCGTTTTTTTTTAAATTTTATTATTATTATTTATAACAATTGATGGCTTTAAGTAAGGTAAAGGTTTATTACAGCATGTCACATGAGAAAGTCAAATGAATCTGAACAGTTAATCGAGAGTGTCAATGACTGCAAGAAATTGAAGGATTAGTTCTGGGCAGTTTCTCGGATGGAAAGCGCTGATATGGTCCGGCTTGAACAGGACACAGGATGCATAACTTTGCGAGTCTTTTTAAACTGTTTCCTTCATTCTTTTGCTTGGAATAGAACAGACGGATCCGTGTTTCCGACGTGGCAATGAGCTATACATGACTGCATGAGAAAGAGAGAGAGTCCTGCAGTTTGACTGTCAATGAACAATTCACTACCTGCCTGCAATAAAGCTTATCCACCGCTAGAGGTCAGTTATGACTATTTCTGAGCACTGGAGTCTGTACAAATATCCTCTCAAGCCGCTCAATGTGATTTACATGCTGTACCTACATGTCTTACATGTTATGTTATAAATACACATGCATGTATCATAAAATATAATATGCAGCAGATTAGATATGGCTTATTAACGGTGCAAGACAAAATTCAAAATGCTATAATTTTTGGTATTTCCCACTTATCAAAGGACTACTTTGTAAAGATTAAGCATTTTTTTTATATCCTGCTATAATTTAACTTGTATACGGTTTTCCTATTTGACTTGTGCTGCATTCACCCTAAATAATTGCTCTGAACTAATGCTATGCCTAGAAGCAGTCTCATTCTTGTTTTGTGAAGCCCACAACATAACGAAAATACCTCAGTTATGCTTGCTTTCTTTTTTAAACCTTGACTTTCCTGATCGTCTTACAACACTGAACAAAAACATCAATGCCTTTTCAGTTGGCACATGTTAACCAGTCGTTTGTCTGTTTAAATGCATTTAAAACGTCAGGGGACGTTTTAAATGCCAATATTGACCTTAAATTTGCAAGAAAATAGCCTATGCACAATAAACTTTTATCCAAATGTAAAATCTACTTCATTACGTGCTAAACTGTTCAGGGTTCAAGTTCATTTGAGGGTGATTTGTTTTCAAAGTGGGTCTCGCGATTACACCAAAAGTCTGTATTATCATTGAAATAACAAGAGTTATAATTGTCTGACAAAAAGTCGTAATTGTCTGATATATTTACTTATATTATGTATTTATTACTAAATGTGTGAAAGGCCTATTCACACCTTTGCTGCTTAGAACTGCGCATGTGTAGGCTACGTGAGGCGCCAGCCAAACTTCTGCCAAAACATGGCAGCTTACTTCAAACAGCGTCTAATTGACACACTCAGGTCAGCAGTTCCAGGTAGTTAAGTTAAAAGTCAGTCACAAAAGGCGAAAATCACATTGTTAACTCCTTAAATAAGATAATGAAAAAAATAAAAAGTGTAATTTTAATCACTGAATAAACCTGAGCAAAAGCTCCATGAAATGTAATGTTTCACTCAAATAATAAATTGCATTAAATGCAGACTTTATTAAATAATCCACGGATGTTTATTTGGATAGACGAAATCAAATTGGTAGCAAATTTCATTTTAGGAATCAAACGTGCAGATTTGTCGCCGACTTCATGGCTAATTCTGAAAATAGCTATTGTGATTTGCTTCCGTTTAAATGGAGCCAGTATAGCCTACTATTAAATAAATTCTCAATAATTATAAATATGAAAACTTGAATATTTATATAAACAAATTTGAAGTACAGCTCAAAACATTTGCCTACACAAGCGTGTTGTGTAAGAGATGCCCCGGCGCGTGACTTGACAGGTGAATTAAAACAAACAGGGCGCTTGTGGGACACTGCTACTGCACGAGGCGCGCGATGAACACCTGTGCGCATCTCTGCGCCACCAGCACACAGGTATAAAGCATTTACCTACCTCCTGACAGTAATTTCAACCAGTATTACAGAGGTAGCCAAGCCAGTGTCGCTCGCGAGAGAAGATGACATGATGGTTGTTGACATTTTTAAAGCGCTCGCCCCGAGTATGCACCTTAAAATAAGGCACCTGGAGGGGCTCGCGCTGATTAGACCCCAGTAAAGAGGCGTTCTAGAGCGGCTGAGGACAACTGTGAAGTAATAACAAAGTGTGTCAAAACTGACCTAAACGCTCACTCACGTTTAAACATCCCACATGCAGTCTTCGAGTACGGGATATGACTTGCAGCCTGCGTTTAGACGGGAATATTTGACATTACCTGAACGAGAAACTCTATTCTAAGGCTCATGAAGTACAAACGTCGTGTCGCGATGCGCCTCAGGTAGAGCGCGTGCACATTAACTGCTTTGAACTGCATGTAGCGCTTTAGCCAAACCCAGTGTGTTGGATTTAAACAGTCCAGTTTTGACACATTTGCTTTGCTCAACCGAGTATAGGCGCTAAGGTAACCACTTTTGGCTCAGAGCCTATTGTTTAGAACACGAAACAAATTGACTTCTCCTCCCCCAAGTCTTTGCCTTTTGTAATTTGCTCTGGCGTTGTTGTTTGTGTGTGACCAGCCCAGGGATTTCACCTCGTCCTTGAGAGACCAGCACAAATCAACCCAAATAAAACATCCCGACACTGTTCACCTCTACCGGAGGGTCGTTTTCCTTCGAGACACGTGGACGAAGCCGTACACAGCATTAGGTGAGTGGATTGAGACCGTATTGAAGTTTAATTTGTGTGTTTTCGTGTTCGTTATAAGCGCGCACGGAGCCGCTGCTCGCGTGACTGCCGGTTGTTGAGCGGCGTTTACGGGAAGGAGCTCCGCGATCTCTCCCTCTCTCTCAGCCCGCTCTTGCGATCTTTCCCCTTTCCATAGTCATAGTAATCCAGCTGGGATTAGAGCGCGTTTCCCTCCAATCATCAGCAACTCGATCATTCCAGCCTCAAACCGCAGCAGATCTCGATCCAAATCGTGTCAGTTTCACCATTCTCATCAGCTCAGAATTGATTACTTTTCATGTAGCTACTGTGCGTATGTGCACACATGCATTTATTAAGATAATATATTTGATGCCCCCCCCCACAAATTCAGATTTGTCACTTTGAAGAGTTAATGAAATATGTTTTCTGCAAGCCCACATGCTATTCATTGTTTTGGAAACAACATAGAGTAGAATAAACACAAAAATAATCTAAAATAATAATACATTTGTAATGTTGTAATTCTAAAATATAGTTATAGGACAGAATATAAAACTGTATCGCTCTGTTGAAAAATTAAACTACTAGAAGACAGATGTGCAGTGATCAGTAGATAAGCACTTGATAAATTATGTAGTACGATAGTGGTAAACAAAGTGGCTTGCTTATGTGTATTTGTAGTGAATTTCTGACATTTTGAAAAATAAGTGAATGTGTATTCTGTTAGGAAAACGATTATGTCCGCAAATGCATCTGAATTGTGGGTTTGGAAATCACTTAATAATAATTTGGGGAAACATAATTTGAACATAAAAGGCTCTGTGACATTTAAATGAGACATGAATATTATTTGACTTATAAAATAAAACTTCTCTCGAAACAGGACTCTGTGAATGTTCAAATTGTTACAGCCATCATCATTTTATAATTTTAGGGATGTCCTGTACAATCTGTCGTTCTATGTACAGTTTTTTTCACTCACAAATTTGACTTGCACAGAAAACGTATGATTTTTAAAATATTTCAATGGCTTTTAATGGTGTAAATCAGAACGCAGTGAACTCCATAAAATTCAGCTGTTGAGTTCACACATAAATCTAATGAAAAATTAACGCTGACTTGTATGGAGAGGAGAGAAGTAATTTGCTCGAGTAAGTCATATATTACTGTGTTGACTCTAATGCGTTGGTGATTGATTTCAGTGTTCACAAATTCATAAACGTTGTGATAAAGTAGTCAGATGATCAACTGCTGTGATTTCTATAATTTATTATAGGAATGAAATGTAATAGGAAGACAAGGGCTCAACAAGCAAAAGGGAAAAAGTTCCTATGAATTCTGATGGAAATCTACAATGATTTTTGTTGCTTTGTCATTGAATTAAGCTTTTCTTTTTAGTGGGGTCATGTTGAATGTACCGAGACTGTTCCCTTTTGGGCAAACGTTCATTAACACTTTACTTGGAGTGACTTTTGGCTATTACCCACCAAGCCTTGCCTCATAATTTGCATAATGAGTCTTTTTCCCCCTAATTTTTATGCTTTCTCAGGCACTTATAAGAATCTCTTTTAAGAGAGAATTTGTGTTTCTTCATTCAAAACCCACTGACTGAATTAATTCCTCTCTAAGTACAAAACCAGACATTAGATCTTGGATGTTGCTGTTTTTAATACCAGAATTCCAACAGAAACTCCCATTGAAAAAAAAAAAAAACACTTGTTGAAAATATCTTGCCGTAAGAGTTATTTTAGGCCGTGTTAGTCGCAGAGTTTCTCCATATCTCCACACAGAATCAGGGATTGGTTTCCGATTGCAGGGAGGGAGAGAAAAATCACTGTTCATGTGCTCTCTCTCTCTCTCTCTCTC
>NW_015549638.1:127601-130167 GCF_001515605.1 Sinocyclocheilus anshuiensis
TCTCTCTCTCTCTCATTTACTCCCATCATTCAGATAGATAAATTCACATTGCTCTTCAGATTATCACTTAACCGGTTTTGTGAATACATCACTTTGGCACGACCAGGTATGTATTATAGACCAGGTATGGTCCTTATCCCTAAGGCCACATCTGAACTGACACTAAAAAAAAATCATGACTGTTTGACTGAGTGTAACTCAATAATGAAAAGCAAAGCAGACAGAACAAGAAAAAGTTTTTGTGTGCTTCCTAGGGGGAATTTCTACAAGCCAGAACTTCATTTTCAGTTTTGTTTTTTCAATCACTTAGTTTCAAAACGCAATTTTTTTAAAATGTGAAACTCAAAAAGAGAAGTTTTGAATAATGTGCCAGCTGCTCTTTTCCATGGCATTATAATGAACAGGGACGGAAAACTTGTTTGACTGTTTGACTGCTGCGATTGCATCTTTTGCAGTGTCTCACAAACTCATGTCATTTTAAAAACATGACCCTCAGGTTTCACAAGAAGTTCAACTTTTAGAAAAACCTGTCTCTATACCTTGCATTTTTGTTTGTTTTTATGTGTGAATAACCCATAAAAGTGACAAATTTTCTAAAGTTATTTGATGGTGAAAAATATGTCCTTTTGTATCCGATGGATTCAGAATGACATGAGGGTGAGTAAATGATGTCAGAATTTTTGTTTTGGGGTGAGCTGTCCCTTTAAAGGTATGTTGACCCTCAGGAACACAAGAATAGATCAGAATCCTTTTCACCCACCGCATCTCCTCTGTTGTCCGTTTGAACTGTGTGTTGATCACAGGACAGGAAACGGTAAATAAATTCTTCAACATGTGGCGGCCTGCTAGAGCATACTTTTCCTTTTCCATTTCTCTCTCTCTTCAGCATGAGCAAAAAGCTTGCACTTCCTCCCACCTCTCTTACTCTCTTTCCCTCTCTATCCCACTCCAACAAGCCAGCAGGAAGATAGTGCTAGCAGATCTTGGACTACGCTGAATAGCATTTGCCAAGACATATGAATTATAAGGCTAATGGGCTTAAAAGGCTTGTCTTAACATTGTCTCTACTTAACCATGCAGAAGCTGGCTTATAGAACAGCAGAAATAGATTGGGAACCAAAATACCCCAATTTTGAGGTCAGGATTAGAATGGATGAAAGACACTAAGTTTCTTTACGAAACCATAAAATATTCAATTGTTGGCAAATTGAGAAATATCTTTCCCCGCTGCTCTCCTCTGGCGAGCCGTCTGCCAAGTGCATTGTGATTGTGTTTTGACATACAACTGATGTGATTCTTCTCATAACCACAGAATCTGGGACAGGTCGTCATTATCATGAGGGGTGGGGGAAAAAACGCAGCGAGAACAAAGTAACTGAGTTTCTGGCCTCAGATTGTGCAGGCAGCCCGGCAGCGAAGCACTGGCCATGTGTTCGGGCCGTCGCTCTGGTGGCTTTGGGCCGGACATCCACACAGCTGCGTGTGACCCGTGATGCTCTCGCTCCCTGCCCCAGTTCGGGGCTCGTACGGGTCTCTGATTGGATGTTTGTGCATCTGTGCCGTGTGCTTATTGGTCCTAAGCGCTTGCTGAACTCTTTCTAGTGGGGTCCAGTGTTTGAGTTTAGTTGGATGGGATCTGAGGATCATTCCTGGCAGTTCCAGTTTTGTGGCAGGTCAGCTGCTTGCCCCCCTCCCCTGCCCTCTCTCAGCACTTCTGAATAAATTAGCTATTCTGGGACATGCAAATATCCAGAAAGCTGGAGAAGTCTGTGGAATGTTCAGTGAACGTTTTTTTTTATTATGATGAGTTTGGGTCTCTTTCACTAACCTTGTGTGTGAACGGATTTGTGCGTTAACCTTGTGCAGATGTTTAAATTATTAATCAGTAAGTTTACACGTGTGTGTTTTTTCTTCTAAATTTAGGATAAACTGTGGGCCACAGTGAGTCAGTGGGTGTCACCCCTTTAATATATCCATCTGTGAAATGAAAATATGAATAATGTGCAACAAAAGTTTACATTTATTTCAATTTTAGTATATTTTAAAATGTAATTTATTCCTGTAATGGCAAAGCTGAATTCTCAGGAGCCATTACTCAACTCTTCAGTGACTCATGATATAGAAATAGAAATTGTAATATTATAAATTACTTTACTGTCACTTTTAATCAATTTAAGGATGAATATAAGTGTTAATTTCTTGAATTTTATCCAGTGGTCCAACTTATCCCTTTTGACACAGCTTAATGTGGAGCGCACAAAGTTGTGTCACTGGAGCGCTTTCTTTCTTTGAAATAAAGGCATTTTTCGTTTTAAGGCCCAATTCTACCCCTTAGCCCTTCCCCTTTCCCCGTCTCGATTCTCTTTTGGTTGGAGGGGTAGGGGAAGGGCCAGATAGCCCTTCAAACTAAGATTTTTCGGGACCACACTTCAAACGAAGGGGTATGAATTATCTCAGCACAAACCGGCTACAGCGGCAACATGGCTGCGCAAGCGAACAAAAAGACACATAAATGTAAGCATTTTTGGGCATTAATAAAGATTTTAACGAAAAGTAATCATTTGTT
>NW_015549638.1:130205-135456 GCF_001515605.1 Sinocyclocheilus anshuiensis
TTACGGTCATGTTACTCAAAGAAATGTTTGCAAAAAATCGCAAAAGTTTGCTAACGTCATATAACCGAGACGTTGAAATGACGGCTATTGCTTGCTGGGTCATCACAGACTGCACGATAGTGCCACAACATATTTTCATGTCTGATCAGGGCAATAACCACCATAGACATTGAGGGGGGCTAGTCTCCCCAATAATTATAAATCGCTAAACCTTTTCTCAAATATTGCCAATTCGAGAGCGAGAGAGATAGACAGAAAGAGAGAGAGATGAAAGTTGCGTGTATGCGCGTCTGTGCGTTTCTCTTTTTAGAGTGTGTTTACTTCAAAAACAGCAATTTTATCTTCGTTGCTGGAAAATATAATGTAGCGATTCAGTATTTAAACTGTTATTAATAAAAGTCGTGGGGCAGCGTTGACAAGTATCTTTGCTCCTGGATGTGTGAGCTGCGCGATCTCTGATATGTGTGTGTGTGTGTCAGTAAGCAGCGCATTAATATAGAACGATAATTAAAGGCTCTAATTCACTCCAGTATAGGTGTGTGTATTGACGTATGATGACGTGTGACGGCATAGCAGTGGCAGCCCTCTACGAACACCTTGGCAATTGAATTGCCATTAGCTAGTAAATTTTTTAGTTTACTCACCAGACTGATAAGTATATATATATGTTTGTTTGTAAAATGGCACAGTTTTATAAATATCTGAAAGTACATTCTTAACATCAGTCAGTCAAGCATTATAATATGATAATCAATATTATTTAATGATAGAACTTTAGTAATTAGAATTAAAACTTGATGACTAATATGCATTCATACATGGTTATTTTAACTGAACTTCGGACTGGTGGTGGTGCTTTTTTGGTCATTCAGTGTTTCTGTAAAAAACAATTTAAAATATTTAGTCGCAATTCTTAGGGGAATATTTTCACCCCTACCCCTTGACACTCTGTTTCAAGGTACAAGGGGAAGGGGTATAAAATAGAATTGGGATTGGGCCTAAATCTCTTTGACTAGAGGACAAATTACAAAATTGTTTAAAATTAATAATAATAGAATGATGGACTTCTGGTCGCCTTAGAAACATGAAATGTGTTAAGATGGGTTTTTATGCATGTTATTATTAGAAACTTGAATAGGTAAGTGACCTTACAATAAATCTCACTAATTTAAGAGTAACAATTGATGTGGTTTTTTTTTTTTTGCGCATATGCGCGCATGTTTTGAATCCTGAAGAAAGTTTGAGAACCTTTTCTGCCCACATACTGTACTGTAAAAAACACTTACACAATTATCAATTACTAATGAATGACACCTACTTTCTCAGGAACTGCCGTTATGTTTTGTAATTTCTGTGAAATTATTTGAGTATATACATCATTTTCTACTAATTTTTTGGTGTGTTCATGTTTGTGTATTTATTTCAGATAATCCTGCCCCTAAGTGGCACACAAAACAAATTATAGCTAGTTGCTTTACATGTCGGTCAGATGTTCTCTTCCTGTCTAAGCGAACGGCCAGAATAAACAGTAATGTGGACCAGACCTTATGCAAGAGTGTTTATCACTTGATTGGTTATCAATAGTAAACTCCAAGCTCTATGTGAGTCTATCTGCTTCTGCTAAAATGTTTGCGGTAGACAGCGTTTGGTGACAGTGCTCCTCTATCACGCAGAAACACTTGAAAGGTCCTCTGTTGAAAGTGGATGTGTGTGAGGCCTGGGTTGCCTTGACACTTTGATCAATCAAGAATAAATGAGAGGGCACACTTCTATCACACTGAATAATAATGATGAGTATTTGTCGTTTGAAAGCTACAAGCAAGTGTTCCTGAATGCACGTCAAGAGTTGATGCTCTTCATCACAAAGGCCAGGAACATTTAAAAAAATTCACAAAGACTTTGTTAACTTAATTGATCTGTTGGTTTATTTATTTCACCTCTGTTTTGTGGTGTCAGATTCAGATTACGCTCAAAAGAGTTTGCTGAATGCAGCTCATCTCATTGTGCCTTTTCAAAACCGATTGTTCTCGTGGTCTTGTGGGATTTCAAGGTTTCTGCATTCCTCCTCTAATCTCTGTCCTTAACCACCACACTCGGAGTCATCTCGCTGCATAACTATTTCGTTTAGGGAAATTAGTACGTTCCTGCCGACCCTGTCTTTCATTGTTGGCCGTGGTGCATATTTAAGTCCGTTCCTGGGCTTATTTTCCTAATTGGTGGCCTGTACTTGCTCAACACCGATTGCCTTTGATCATCTCAGATCATTACGTTTACCTCATTAATTTGCTCAATCAGTTTTTTTCCCCTCCCCTGTTGAGCCAAATTTAAGGGCCCATGTAAAAATTGGATTAATAATACATTTTATGAGCCAAGAGAAAAATCAGCTCCATTTGTGGTCTCTCTCCGTCTCCCTTGTCTTTCTTCTTACCCGCTGATTGTGTTTCCCTAGTGTGAAAGACACAAGCCAAACAATGCCTGATGAAAGGACACTCTCTGCGTTTGTTGCTGTTGACCTGAATCTAGTCTGAAAGGAAGCCTCAGACAGGACGGAGAGGAATTAAGATACAGGGAGGAACGGTACGGTGCTGTTTGCTACGTGTGCTTGAGAAAGTTGCTGATTAGATCCCTAGTGCTAGTGGTGTCCATTGCTGTGATCATGTCGAGGGAGCATCTGTGTTCCCTGTGTGTTGAAGACGCTTTGTGATCTGTCTGACCCTGCGCTCTGTCTGACCCTTCACTCAAGCTTTGTGTGGATAATGTGTCTTAAATGGATGTGATGAGTTTATAGTCAACATCACTACATCACAATACAATTTGACACTATTTACTTTCGTAACACACGTTCTAGGTGTTATTGTGCATGGTTCGTATGTGCACTTTATCCTGAAAGGTTTGTAAGGATACACTGATTTCAAATTTCTAGCTGATATGCTAAGGTAATGGTTATTTTTATATAATAGCTAGTAACTGATTAACAAATTATATACAGAAAGAAGAAAAAAACTGTAATCAGCAAAAAGCAGTAATTATAAATGGTACAAATGCATTTAGGTATGACAACATATAATTATGAATCTGAAAAATGAATTTATTTATTTATTTGTTTATTTATTTGTGCTGTCAAATGATTAATTGGGATTAATCACATCCAAAGTTTTTGTTTACATAATATATGTGTGTGTGTGTGATCGCTGTAAATTTATTGTATATACATAAATACACACACATGCATGTTTATGTTTAAGAAAAATGTTATAATTATATATAAAATATTTATATTTATATATATAATATAATATGCTGAATTTTCAGCAGCAATTACTCCAGTTTCACATGATTCTTCAAAAATCATTCAAATATGCAGATGTGGTGCTTATCAAACATTTCTTATTTCTTATGTTGGAAACTGTTGTGCGGACACATGATTTGATGGTCTGATAAATTGAATATGAAATTTAAAGGTAGACAACAATTTTTAATACTTGTTATTATGGTCTTAAAAAACATTTGCTGTAGTTAGAAATGTAAAAACAATTAAAATGTCAACGTAATATTGCCTCTAATTATTAAAAAAAAAAATCACTTTTTGTGTAAAGCTTCACATGCATTTAGCATCACACCTTTAAACTATAATTTAAAAAGTATATAAAAATTTCATGAATAAAATGAAGTTTCGGCCTTGTTGAAAATGCCATTTCATGATTTTAACAAGCAGCGTTGGAGAAAACGTTGTAGCAATAAGTTTGATATTTCATCACTCTCTGTCTTTGTCTACCACCTCTTCATCTTTATCTTCTGTCGCTTATCCTCTTTTTTGTGTTGTCTTTATCTTCATTTTAGTCTTCTATCCGTGTTCTCTTGTCTTGAAATGTGTGCATTTGCCTCCCACACTTCTACCTTAAAAAGCCTCAGGTCTAACACTTTTGACAATGATACATGTAGACTTTAAAAGCAAAGAATTCATCATATTTATTGTCTCGCTGCCAAATAGGGCACAAATAATCCACTCCAATTAGGTGTTTGTGGCATGAAAATTGGATTTTCTCTCTCTTATGAAAACACATATTCCAGAACACCATTGTTGATTCTGAATTCCAGCAACGACAAGAGAACAACATGCCAGGTTGATTTCACACAACCATCTGCATATAGAGGCCGTAGGTAAATATAGATCTGTATCTTCAGTGCACACTTTGTTTTTACTGTATTGAGGCCGTTATTGTCCTTCCCATGTGGCCGTATACATATCAATGTGACTGAATTTCACAATCTATGAACTGATGTCTCAGCCAGCGTACAAAGGAGAACGGCTGTCTTTGTCGAGAGGCGTTTATTGTCTTCCAAGCCAGAACAAGCAAACAAACAAAGTCGTGAGGCATCTATTGAGCAGATTGCAACGCACATGATTTAGTCTCAAGGCTTTGGGCTTTTATGTCCACATGATTGTGTGCAACTTCATATTGTTTGGTTTCAGACGTCTTCCATTATCATATAGATAACTGAACATTGTTACTTGGATATGAGAAGCTGCGGCTAATGTAATGTCATCTCTTTGCGTGCGTACAAAATATTTTTTTAATATTTTTTTTATACATTTTACAATGTTTTTTCCTTTTCTTTGTGGATACTACTATTTGTTATTGACCCAAAGAAACTCCTTCCATTAAAACTGAGGAGTGTAAATTCTGTCCCACTTGTGTAACCAAATTTTACAAAAAAAAAAATTGAAACCGGTTTTCCCGAATGCTCCCCCTATCTGCCACTTTTCATCAAACCTGCTCCAAACTCACACCATTAGTTTAGCCATTGTTGCTATGTTAGGATTGGTCGGGATGTTCAAACAGAGAAATGCTTTGAAATCAACCTACATAAATGTCTTTCTTCTAGCCGTTATCTGCATATTAAGCTGCCTATATTGGAGGAAGTATTTTAATATCGCAAAAAAATCAGCACAGAATCAAGCCTTTGTTCTGTGATACAGTAGAAATGTGAAAACCCCTTGATAAATATGTGCTCGGCTTTGTCTTGCACTTTAAGGGAATTCTCTGTAGCTTATGGAGCGCATGATGTTCGATTCCATGAAGTTTGATCATACATTCTTTTAGCTGATACTGATATAATACGTGGAAGTATTTGCTGATACGTGTGTGTTTGTGCATGTTCTTTGTCTGTGGCTTTATTGAGCTGGTGTGTGTGTGTGTGTGTGTGTGTGTGTGTGTGTGTGTGTGTGAGTGAGTGCGTGAGAGACCCT
>NW_015549638.1:135561-150146 GCF_001515605.1 Sinocyclocheilus anshuiensis
AAACCCCTTGATAAATATGTGCTCGGCTTTGTGTTGCACTGTAAGGGAATTCTCTGTAGCTTATGGAGCACGTAATGTTCCATTCCATTTCATAGAGTTTGATCATACATTCTTTTAACTGCTACTGATACAATACGTGGAAGTATTTGCTGATACGTGTGTGTTTTGTGCATGTTCTTTGTCTGTGGCTTTATCAAGCTGGTGTGTGTGTGTGTGTGTGTGTGCGCGAAAGCCCCTCTGCCTGAGAGCGTCCCTCTGATCTTCCCTGTGCATTCTCTCACTTTCAACATCTTCCCTTTCTTATGGAAAAGAGCCAATTAGAGTTGTGTCTGTTTGTTTAAAACAAAATGGCTGTTAATTAGTCTGATCAAAACCTCACTTCTGTAGGCCCCAGGATCCACTTTGTAGTTCCCCTCTAGATTGCAGATGGTTTTGATGCTGGCTGATAGGACAGAAAGACAATCTGATGGCTTTTAATGAATGCTCTTACTTTTGTCTGCCTGTACCTTTCTCTTTTTCCTTTTTCTTTCTGTCTCTTTTGTTGTATTGTTCCCGGGGCCCCCCCAAACCGCCCGCCCCGTGTTCTGTCGTTTTCAGAAAGGCCACTGCTCGTTGTGCTCCCACCCGGTGTCCTGCAGCTGGGGATTGTGGGTAAATGTGGATGTGACCTCATCCTCAGGTGGTGCCTGTGGGGCCTGCTGCTCCTTATAATCCTTCTCTTCTGTCCTTAAGAGACTTCATGCAGACATAATACAGGCTTTCATTAAAGGGCATTTGGGCCAAGGGCGAATCTGCTTCTCGGAGGCTTCTGTCAAAGGAACCTTATCTATTATGAGAGAGTCTTTATCTTACGCATTTTCTCTGGTGCCCTCTGTACTGTTTGAGTGGAACAAAAGAGCTCTTTGCTTGAGAAAGTGAATTTATTTCTGACATTGTGGTCATTGAACTCAGCCCTCTGTGAATTAAATTGCCCCAGTTGTGCTCGAGGGATCTTCTCCGTGTTAAACGTGGTCTTGTCACCAACTGGGATGTTTATTATATTGGATTGTTTAGTGTACAAACCAGTGATATATGCTCATTTTGTGATTATTGACATCAGCCGATAACCATGTATGATTATCCTGTTAACAGAAGTGTTAACTACCTTCTGGAAAAAAAACTAAATAATAATAATAATAATAAAAAAATGTACAAACAGTGAACTAAGAAATCCACTGACTACACCGCTTCCACTTCATACTACTCATATTCTCTGTCTGAATTGCAGCAAGTACATACAAGCAGAGTGAAAATAGCAGTGCTTTTGAAATGCAATGTAGTCAATCAAATTAGATGACTAATAAAGTATAACAGAAGAAACAGGAATTGTTTATCAATTATACAACATTAGTTTCTGTTTTGTCTGTTATTTTCTAGCTGAATATTGAATATTTTATTTTGTATTTTATTTTATCTTGTATATTGCACTCAAAATGTCCTAACTACCTGAAGATACAAAGTAATGGTTAATAAACTATTTTTGTTTATTCTGTTATTTTCTGACTGAACATTTTTATTTTATTTTATTTTATTTTATTATTTTGTTTATTTATTTATTTATTTTTTATTTTATACAAAATATCTCAATTACGTGAAAGATTCAACATTATAAATAATAAACCATATCTGTTTAAAGTAGTAAGTTTTTTTCAGTTTTGTTCTCATTTATGATCATTTTTGTTTGTTTGTTTTGTTATTTGTTGAGGATGGCGCACAAAGCACACACAATTGATTTGTTTTTATTTTTTAACTTCTATTTTTTTTTTTTTTTTTGTGGCCTTTTTAACATAATGGATAATAAAAATTTCTGTTTATTCTGTTGTTTTCTGACTCAATATTGTGGAATTAATATTAAGGTTGTGTTTTTTGTTTTTTGGTATTTTTACAGTTTTGTATATTTCTAATTTGTTGTCTTTTTGTTTTGTTGTTTGAGGATAGTTTACAAATGTTATTTTATTTTATTATTTTTTTTCAGTGCACACAAAATGTCCCAACTACTTGAAAGATTCAATATAATGGATAATAAACCATTTCTGTTTAAAATAATACGTTTTTTGCCATTTGCTATCTTTTTTTTTTTTTTTGCTTGTTGATGATAGCACACAAAGCACACACAATTAATTTGTTTTTATTTTACTTCTATTTTCTATTCTTTCTTTCATGCATACAAAATGTCCCTACTACCTAAAAGATATCACTTAAATGTGTGTCTGTCTGCCCATGAGTTATTTTGAGCATTCAGGTTTGTAGACATCAATTTGGATAGCAGGGGTTTACGAGAGTGTGTCTACGGTTAAAAACCGCAAAACCGCTGAAAACGTTTACAGCAGTTTTAACACGTATCTAACATACAGTACATATCAGCAATCGGCCACCATGTTCTCTAGATATCAGCACCGGCAAAACTGAAAACCCCACAACCGTCAATCTCTAGTATAAGCTAGATATTGTTCTTGATGGATGTTGTTTGCTTAGGTGAGTGGGGCAGGTGTGTTATTTCTTCAGAAGTAGGGTTTGGATCAAACTGACATTCAGGGTGCAAACATGAGGCATCTAATCAGTCTTGCTCAGGTCAAACTGGGCTTCTAATTGACATGCCGCACATGTGTGTGTGTGTGTGTAACGAGAATCTGAGACGGTTCACACTGACAGCTGTCAGTACGAAGTCGGAAGCGCAGTTCTGGTTACCTTAGGATGCAGACATATGTATCTGCAGCAGCTTTGCTTACCTACATCCCTACTCTTTCACTCACTACTCCCTCCCGTCTCTCTGCAATTGGATGCAGTGAGAGACACTGAAGGAAGTTTGACATGCATTTCTTCAAAGTGAGACACTCTTTCCGTAGCACGAGTTTGGGCCTGAGGGTCTGGTACCCTTGAGCCGGACTTTCAGACTACTTCTATTTCTGTTCATGCAACTTGTTCGTTTTCTCTCGTAGCCCACCAGGACTGTCTGTTAATTTTTTTTCAATCCCATTTGGTGTGCCAGTATTTGGTCTGACAGGCCATTTTCAATCAGGCAAATTGAGACGGCGTCAGACATTTACAGGCTGCTTTCTTCCCATCATACGTGATTTATTTTGCGAGTCTGACCTGACCCAGTGATCTTTTTTTATGCCCATGAGACAGAGACACTGAACAATCAGAATGTTTGATAGCACTCTTTTATACGCTTTATGAATATTTAATGTATTTTGGCCCTGCATGTGGATTTTGAAGTGAGACACAAAGAAAAACAGTGTGAAAAAGAGAACATCTCTTGTTCTCTCAGTGTGTGTGAGAGAGAGGAGAACACATGCTCGATTCTGCAATTCCTCAGTGCTTGTTTAAAGTCACCTTTACTCTTTTCCCTCTTGTTTTAAAGGATGTTATATGGGCTCAGTGTTACACTATATGGCAGCCAAATATGGTTGTTGTCAGTCCTGCTTTAGTGTACAAAATACTCTTATATTTAATAGGGTGTGCAGTAAGACCAGAATCTATAATCTGGAAGACTACACGTAATTTAATACAGTAACTATCTATATAACAATAGTTATTTTGCTGGAAATTCAATCTCATAAAGTGTTATATGTTATGTAATTATGGAGTAATGTTTTTTTTTTCTTTTTCTGACATTCTATTGACTGTAATATGTTTTAAATATAAAAATGTATTAAATATTTAAAGAAGTATGTAAAACAATTGTAATTGTTTAAAGGGGTCATATGATGTTGCTAAAAAGAACATTATTTTGTGTATTTGTTGTAATGAAATGTGTTTATGCGGTTTAAGGTTCAAAAAACACATTATTTTCCACATACTGTACATTATTGTTAGGAAAAATTTAAATCACATCATATGACCCCTTTAAGTATGTATTAAATACTATTAAAAAAAGTTAAAATGCTTTTTAACATGTTACAAAATATTTTTACTGGACTAAAGTTACTATATTGTATATTGTGTGTGAATATAGCCTATATGAAAAATGATAAGGACAGTTTCCTGTGCATGCTTGTTTGTTTGCCATCTCTTCTGCAGATTTCACTCTAGTCATCTTGCTGTATGCGTCCCAGGTCAGTGAGCGTCTAATCGTGATGCATATTCTCTGGTACAGGGTCCTGTAAATGGGCGGGCGGCCAACGTGTGTGTGATGAGTCCTGTGTGTTAATACGGGCGGCACTTAATGCAGTCCTGCTGTTTGCCTCCATTTCCACCTAATTTGATTTGGCCCTAAATGTCACTTCCATTGCATTGATTAAACCTCAGCGCTGCCACCGAGCCGGCCCGGGAAGGTTAAGGAGACAGGATGGAAGCTGTCACAGGAGCACAGCTGACCCATCAGTAGAGGCACACAAACGCATATGGCTAAACACTGACCCCAGCATGCTCTGTACAGCATGCTCTGTACATGATTAACTCAGAGCAAATCATAATATTGATGCTGTTTGCAAATACAGCAATATCGATCTGCCTGTCTGTCGTTCTATCGTTCTGTTGTTCTGTCGTTCTGTCGTTCTGTCTGTCATTCAGTCATGCATATAGTAGTCCAAATGGGCATATATTATGTTTTTCTACTATGGTGGCCAGTGGGTTTGCCCAGAAATTTTTACTCAAGAACAAAATTAGATTAAACATTGCCTATGAACCATACAGAACCAACATTTAACACATTACCCTTCTATTAATTACATATTGATGACTCATTCATGAGAAATCAATTACTCATTAAGTGTAACCTCATTAAGGGTAACCAGCAGCACTGTCATCCACATTAGCTTTTGAGGGTGAATGTGTGTGTTGTGTTTGTGTGTTATTTATTAGCGAGAGGGGACTGCAGCCGGTATTATATTGCTGACAGATGAAGCTGGTGTGAGCACTTTGGCTGAGCACCCCTCTGTTGCTCTTGCTAACCTGTGTGGTGTAGTGACAGAATCGGAGCAGTCTGACTTAGACTCCTGTTTTCCTGGATCACTGAAATTTGTCCTCTAATTTATGATTTGCTGTAATCCAGCCGACGAGTTATAGGAGCAGCAGGCGAATCTGCCCTATATAAGGTGTTGAGTGTGTTTTCATGCTGCTCATGAGCTGTACCAGAGCTTTGGATGAAACACACACATACGTACAGTATGTGTGTAACATTGTCTTGTGTATTATGCCTCTTGTATTGCTTTAACTCTTCTCTCCCATGGTTTATCGCTTCCTTTTTCACACAATTTTTCCTTCAGTGGTCCAAGCGTCCATGTCCACCTGACATTGGATGTTGCGCATATGAGAGAAATTTGCATATGTCAGTAATTTTATACGCAGTGAGGTTCAAAGAGACAAAATTAAATTATTTTCTAATTTAATACCACATTTTCCATTACAAATTATATTATCAGCATAACAACTTGAGTTTCATGAAATTTCAGCGCTATCTTATGACCAATTCATGCATATTTTATGAGGTAGTGAATTCTTAGGACCTCACTCGTACAATTTTGTACGATTTGTCTAGACCCCAGGTATGGGTAGGTCATTCATACTAATTCATACGAATTGGGGAACTCCTAAAATGCGTGCGATTTAGCAAAAGTCATACTAATTCGTACGAGAGATGTTGTACATATTCATACGAATTAGCCACCTCATAAAATATGTACGAATTGCCATGAGATCGAGTTGGAAATTTCATTAATTTCATGAGTTCACACAATCAGTGTCAAATTTTCTGTCATTAGTTGTCACTATAGATTCTGAACATACATGCATAACATATATTCTGTTTAAAAATTTGTAAAATCCTTTTTTTATTTCTAGGTTTAAATTAAAAGAATGAATACATGCTGTACATACATACCAGATTTGACTTTTGGACCTCACTATATGAATTAACCAGATACAAAGAACAGCGACTTATCCAAACATTGCAACTTCCATTTCTCCAGTGAGCTAGATGTTTAGTCACTCTTAACCTGTTAAACAATGATCAGGGTTGACATTCTGTTGCTCAGGGCTGAGTCACGTGATCATACAGCATCATGTCAATACACGACTTGAAAAACCACTTTCACATCTCCACTATCTTTTCGTATGCACAGTACTTGCAAAAAAGCATCGGTGTCAGTATCAAGGTATGAATGCTTAAAGAACAAAATCTAGTCTTATTTACCCATGTTGTCTTGTGTATCTGTAAGAAAGGAAAAATATATCTTCAGGCCTTGCACCAACAGGTTTATTGAACAGCCTGGTAGTGCAGTTATTTTTCTAAGGAAGTTCCTCAGAACTGTAAATAGCAAAGAGTGAGTGTTTGAGGGGCTTCATGATGGACAGTGTCAGTTATGAACTTTGTAATGGTTGGAAAAGTGTTTATGTCTGATGTTTTCTACAGATTAGAGAAAAACAGACTGTATAGGCCATCACAGGTGTTTAAATATGACAAATCTGTTGTTCACTTTCCCTCATTTCATTGCAAACCAATCTTTGATGGCAAAGAAAATGACATCTTCATGTAACTTGTTACTATACAACAAAAGCATATAGTAGCCATAGGCTATAAAGCTTTAAAAAAAGTGCCATAAAAGTAAGCCCTCTGAATTTGCGGATGCATGAACAACATTTGAGAGCTATAAGATTATATACAATACAGTACACAAGTCATATGGCTCACATTCATAGTCTTTTTTTGACCTTTTTGGAGCTTGACAGCCTCTGAACAATGATTTTGTTATATTGTAAAGGGCAGCGTAAACATTCTTCTAAACATCTCCTTTTGAATTATACAGATGAAAAAGTTCGGAATAACGTGAGGGTAAGTAAATGATGACCGAACTTTAATTTTTGCTGAATGATTACTTTAACTCTGTGGCCGGACACACAAATGCACACATACTTTGTGCTCACCATCATCTCCGCAGTATAAGGTCTCATTATCACCATGATACTAATGTTACAAACAGCTAGTTCACAGGACAAAGGCGGAGTTGTGCCTTTAACAGTGCAGAGTTAAATATCTCATCCGCACTGCTAGGCTGTCGGAGCCAATTGCCTGCGCCACTAAAGAGGCA
Source organism: Sinocyclocheilus anshuiensis (assembly GCF_001515605.1). Lineage (NCBI taxonomy): Eukaryota > Metazoa > Chordata > Actinopteri > Cypriniformes > Cyprinidae > Sinocyclocheilus > Sinocyclocheilus anshuiensis. Next base: position 142,632 of record NW_015549638.1, read on the forward strand.
AAGAAACACAAGCTGACAGCAGCAGTCAGTGTAATGTGCTTTAGAAAGACGAGCAACAGCCTTTAACATAAACACTGTCTCCGGTGCAGTCAGAAGACCTCCACATTAGTGTTTCTGTGCCCCTGGAACATAAACACAAAATCTCTAACCTGCCTTGCGAGCAAAAGTGAGTCCTATTCACTGCCTCATATTTTTGGTTCTGAAGTCTCTTGTGAGACACTTGACAGTATATTGTGAACAACAAGTCAAGTGCGGGCTGTGCAAAGAATCATTTAACTGGATGAACATACTAAAAAAAACTCTCTTTACTGAACATGTCGGTGTTTTTGAGTCCAAACAAGAATTGGAGCATTGAATGAGATGTCTTGTTTTTGAACATGTTAAACGAACAAGGACGTGAACAAGAATCTGCAGAGCAATTGAATAAAAGTGAAGCATGTTGTTTTTTTATTTAGCTTGATCATCTTTAAAAATAAGAATTTCGCAATTTTTTTGTGTGGCATTTTTACCTTTATTATGATGGGACAGATCAGAGCTGATAGGAAGAGAGATGGGGCCGGGATCTGGAAAGGGTCGGGATTTGAACTCGGGACTCCCGTAGCGCAGTGGCCCCCAAGGCTATCAGCGCCGACATAATAATGTAGTATAATTTATTATTTATATAATTGGGTATTTTTATATATTTTTTTGTATTTATACTGTATAGTATTTATGAATATTTTGAATTAGTTTATATTGTTACATTTTAGTTTAGGTTTTAGTAATTATTTTATATGCTCATCATTTGTATTAGCTTTTTATTTCTATTAAGCTTTATTTTATTATTTTTACTGTTTTAGTAATTTTAGTGCTTCAATTTCAACTTATTTGTATATATAAACTGAAATATCTATATTTCAGCTTTATTTCAGTTAACGAAAATTATTTAGTTTGTTAACAATGACAACACTGATGTGGGTTTCAGAGTTTTAATATAAATGAATAAACTTAATGTGATACATATTTGTCCGTCATACGTAAATGAAATGTTAAGATTTCTGCACTTTAAAAAAAAAAGGCATTTTATGTAATCATATTTTCAAATGCATTTATTTAAATTGCTTAGAATTTTCATAAATCTGTTAATTGTAATTAGGAGATTTTATATGCAGGTAAATTCTTAAATATTTTTTTGAGTGCGTTAAGCAAATTATTCAGTGAATTGACTCTCATTGGCTGACACTTACTGGTGTAACCTACAGAAATGAATCTGAAGTAAACGAATCTGAGTGGATCTTTTTCGTGAACGGAATCAAAAGATTCAAGTCATTGGGATAATTCCACACACAAACTCCACACTCTTCCAATGATGGTGTCGTGGTGAGTCGATGGAAAAGAAAATGTTACGAGTAAAAAGGATGAGATGAATAGAAGGAAAGTGAAAAATATAGGGGAGAGGAAAGAAAGAAAGAGAGGGAGAGAGAAAGAAAACGAGCAGATTTCTTCCCCTCCCATCCTCTTGTTTGGTTCTCAGTGTGTGTAAATGGCCAGGGGGAAAATTGAGGGGGTAGAAACGCTCCTCTCTTGTTAAACTGCTGGCAGATGACAGAAAAATTAGAGGCATTTTGCTCTTGACAGGTTGTTGTGTTTCTTTTCTGCTTCAAATGGTTTGTGTCAGTTTGTTTTCAGTCAAGCTGTCTCTCCCTCACAATGCACACTGTGTACAGGTTTTTGTTCCGTTGGGGAAAAGGATCTGATATATCTAATGCCTTTCAGTTTGAAAAGAACAGTGGAGGGAAACACACTCACTGCTGTGTCTGCTAATTACAGTGGCAGACTTTGATTACTTGTTTGAAAACACTTTTCAAACATGCGTAATGATAACAATTAGTTACCGCTACATTTTCTCAGCATGCTCAGTATCTCTCTCTCTCTCTCTCTGTCTTGACAGAGTATCTTTCTTTCAGAGTTTGTGCGATGCTGAAAGAACATTTGTCTGGATTTGGTCACATACGTCAATCTCTCTCTCTCTCTCTCTCTCTCCGTGTCTTGACAGCGGATCTTTCTTCCAGAGTTTGTGCGATGCAGAATGAACATTTGTCTGGATTCGGTCACATATGTCGATGTTCGCACAGTCTGCTGTGTGAACGAGTGTATTTAAAGGTGCAGTTCACTCAAAAATTAAAAGTCTGTCATCATTTTCTCACACTTGCATTGTCCCACACGCATGCAACTGACTTTCTTCTGTTAAACGAAAAAGGAGAAATTTTGTACAATGTTCATGCTGCTTTTTTCTTTTCAATGAAACAGTCGGTGCTCCAAAAATGGCACCAAAAGCTTCATTCTAAAATCTTTTATTGTATGAAAAAAGAACAGCTTGTATAACTTATTTTCCACAGATGAAAGAAAGTCATACGAGTTTTGGAAGACATGAGGGCAAATAAATGGTAACTGAAATCATTTTTGGTTGAACTGTCCCTAACAGGAGTGAGATGATGAAGTCTGACTGGAAAAATCTGCACAAAACCAACCGTTGCAGGTCGGAGATAATATTGTTGTCATTTTCCTTTTGGTTTTCCGACCTGCTCCTGTTCAGTTTATGAATAATGAACTGAGGTGATACAGAATGAATTACTTTTTTACAGTAATACAGAGGAAACTATACATCCTGATTGTGTTTTCTATAAGTGAGTCAGGGATTTAGTCCCGGAGCCTTTCTCTCGAACCGTGAAATCTGACAGACACGATGGAAAGCTAACTTCGTGTGACAGGAAACTTTCCATTTGTGCCGGATAGGCCTTCTTCTTGATTTGATTATTTCTGCCTGGCTTGTGCATTCCCTCACTCTTCTGGGGATGGGGCCTGACATGAGGCAGGAGGTCTTTATTTGATTACTTGAGCTTTGAATGTTTTTCTGCTGAGTGGGTGGGATTTAAAGAGGTGTGGTGGCCTATTCCTGAGAAAAGAAACATCTTAGACTTTATATTGTGTATTTATGCATCCCTTTTAATATTGAAGACATTTACATTTATAGTCTTTTACCAGATAGTCAACATGGATGGCTTTATTCTGACAAGTAACATCCAGGTTTTACGTGTAAGACAATTCCTGCCCTTTTTTCCCTTAGTCAACATCCTGTTTTACTCAAACACATCGGATTACAGAAGTAAAATGACTTGTGAACATCATTTCATGTTGACTATTACAGTGTGTATGTTAATACACAGTGAGTAAATACATTAATACAGATTTTTAATTATTATTATTACTTCTATTCAGAAAGTGACAGTAAAGACATTTATAATGTTACAAACAATTTCAAATAAAATTCTATTCATCAACATTTTTCACAAAAATATTAAGCAGCACAACCAATTCAACATTAATAATATTAATTAAAAAAACTTAAGCAGCAAATCAGCATATTAGAATGATTTCTGAAGGATCATGTGACATTGAAGACTGTAGTTATGGCTGCTGAAAATTCAGCTTTGCCATCACAGGAATAAATTACATTTTAAAATGTATTAAAGTTATTTTAAATTATAGTAAAATTTCATAATATTTGTTTTTACTCAAATAAATGCAGCCTTGGTGAGCAGATACTTTTATCAAAAGCATAAAAAAATCTTACAACCCTAAATGTTTTAATGCTAATGTATCTTAAACGGTTTTATTTTTAAATCCAGAAAAACACTGCTTAAGCAAACCCTGATTGGCATACCTGCATTTTTGCCTGTTACTCCGATTCTGCTCTGCATGTAAGACTTCTTTTATCAGCTTTGTTGCATTTTGCACATTTTGTCCTGCAAACCAAAAAAAAAAAGCAAATTTCTAAATCTTGTAAAGCCGTTTTATTTATTAGCACTTATTTTTAAGCTGATTTTTGATAATGATTGAGAATCGAAAACAAACTTAAGCCATGTTATGGAACTGGCTCGTGCTTACATGTACAAATTTAGTCTTTGCATTCTTTCACTCTTAGCTTTCAGCTAACTGCCGTAATTGATTTAGAGATGGACTTTCCCCTTTTGAAATGACAGAGCTTTGTGTAACACTTCAGAACGATGAGAATGCTGGAACCGAATCGGCTGCGCAGCTGAACTCGGGAGACTTACACTTGTTCTTGTAATGTCACAAACAGACACGTTTAGCCTGTGACAGTCGAGATAAGCCGCTGGCATTTGAAAAATGGCCCTCTAACCTGAGGAACCGATCTCACAGGGGCCTACACTCACTTTTCCTCCCTGAGGTTTTTCACAGTATCTTCAGACACATACTGGAGAAAATAGCCCAGATGTGCCAGAACCGCCATCACATTAACAGTGCAACAACGCGCAAGCTGTGAGTCACAGCCTCTCATACACACACGTCTAAAAGCAGTGTGTCAGTAGCAGCAACTGTCATCCGACTTCCCATTTTGTGGGTCAATGTTGTTGTTGTTGTCCTCCCAATGTCAATGAAGACAAAGAGGCTAAACCGACGCCAGCTGTTCCTAATACCACTGTGCACATTCTCTCTCTCACACACTCCTCTACATGTGTTACACCTGGATTAACTTTCTGTTCCCCAGGATCAAATGCACACCATCTATCCCTTTACGTGATTATTTTCTCTTTCTTTCCCTCGCCTCTCTCTCTTTCATTATCTAATATGGAGCGTAATTCTCTTGTGGAATTAATCTGCTTTAACGAGTGTTTGTTACCATGCTGAGATGGAATTAAAATGAGTCTTAGAGAGAGGAGGGGTCGGTGGGATTCGGCACCGCTGAAATGTTTGTTCTTTTCCAACCTGCCTTATTCTCCAGTGGTAGACATGAGAGACACCTGCACACAGCCTAGATCAAATAGAGCAGAGGTTGAGATTCAACACGGAGAGAGCTCGGGGAGTTTTGGGCTGGTGTGGCCTAGTGGTCATGTACAGTAACTGAGAGGCCATAGGTTTGAACATCACCATTGTGCCCTTGATCAAGAGGCAGCTCCAATGGAATTGACCCTCTAATAAATGTACTATAAACAGGCCCACACAGAATTTGCTGAAAAAGCTGCAGATTTTTGCAGTTTTGGGGAGCCTGTCATTCATAAAGCTGTATGTAATAAATGATTTTAGGATATTTAAATCAATTCTACAAAATTATTATTTTTTTTAAATCAGCAGAGAAATTCCAAAAGATTTTATCTTTGCCTGCCTATAATATTCCATGTTTTTTAAAAATATATTTTTATTATTATTCCAAACACTTGGCAGATGCACTTAGTAAGATTTTTTTGTTTTTGATATTTTGCTCACCAAGGCTGCATGCATTTGATCAAAAATATATTAGATATTTTTACAATTTAAAATACATTTTCTCTTATAATATATATTAAAATGTAATTTATTCCTGTGATGGAAATGCTGAATTTTCAGTAGCCATTACTGCAGTCTTCAATGTCACATGATCCTTCACAAGTCTGTTCAATACTGATTTGGTGTTCAAGAAACATTTCATATTACCGTATTATCTATGTTGAAAACAGTTGTGCTGCTTAATATTTTTGTGGAAACTATGAGACTTTTTTCAGGATTCTTTGAAATAGAAATCTTTTGTCACATATGAAATGTCTTTACTCTCACTTTTTATCAGTTGAATGTAACCTTGCTGAATAAAAGTGTTGATTTCTTAAAAAAAAAAAAAAAAAAAAAAAAAAGTTCTGACCCCAAACAGTTGTACATCAAACTGTATTTGGTTTAGTTTATACAATTGTACCCTACCAGAAATATTAATGAAATAAAAAATCGGGCTGCAGATTTTTCACTGGCCTACTGCTTACGAAACTAAAAAGTGATCATTCCTCATACTTGTTCAACTGTGTTGTGAGTAGATGTGAATTGGTCTAAGTAGCATTTTGGACTTTTGAGGGGCACACACAGTTAAAAGAAAAGAAATCCATAAACCAGACCAAAGAAGTGTATGAAAACCTTGCTTTCATTCTCTCAAGCATTCTCCTCCACATAGCGAGTCAGTTACCTGAATCTATTGACGTCACCACATCTTTCAAAAAAAGGAATATTCACCTCAAAAGGTTTTGATTTCAGCCACAAAGAGGAGGCGCTGGTATTGATCAGAGTCGCTGTCTGTCTGTTCTTTTCTCTACCAGGGACAGAAGAGACGCAGCCTCTATAGAGGGACTCAGACAGGGTGGGAGGAGATCCCAGCAGGTAAAAAGACCCACCGCAGGTCACGACCACAAACAGCATATCAGCTGGCTATTTCTGAACAGGCCATTGTGTCTGATTTCTGTCCACACAGACACACACACACACACACACGCGCACACACACACACACGTGTCCTTTACACTTGGTTGTTATGTAGGTCCTGCTTAATGCTATTTTAAGGCCAATGGGAATTTACATACAAAATACTAAAAAATTCAGGAAGGTTTATGTGAGGATTATATTTAGGGTTAGGGGATTATTTTTATTCGACAATATTTTTATGACCTGACCCTGAATAAAGGTCACTTCAGCACACAGACCTCATATTCCCTGAGTGCGTGTTTGCGAATATGGGGCAGAGATGTACTTCCACCCTCTGGTTTTTTTAAGATCAGGAATGTTTTAATTTTTTATGTCTATTCCAATTATATTTAGCTTTTTTGATTCCTCGGAGAGAGTCATTTGGAAGCTTTTATCTCATTATGACATCAATAACAACATCTGCTACTTAAATTCAGCACAATAAGAAGCATTGTAAAGCTTCCTGAAGAACTCCGAACACCACATTCCGGCCATCGTTGTTTTTCACGAGTTTCTGATCTTCTCATTCCTTTTACAGACCTTTGTTTGACTGTGTGTGTTGTGGGGTTTGCATCTCTTGGTTTAGCTTATACTGTGGGGACGTTACTGTTCTCAAAACAGAGCCAAATCTGACAAAACCTCCCTTTTGGGATGTCCTGATAAGTAAAAATGATTCATACATACTTATGATTAAACACTCTTTACACTCTTTTAACCATTTTATATAATGTCCTAACCAAAGTGTTGTGATGAAGCAAATCTGGAGCAGGACATTTTGTTGATTGCTTTGTTTTTATTCTTTGCCATATGTTTATTTATTTTTTTATTTTTTTTGAGGTCAGGAAAGTAATTAGTAATTTTATTTAGCATTAAGCAGCACAATTATTTTCAAAATTGATCATTAGAAATCGAACACCAAATTATTAGAATAATAATTTCTAAATTAGAATCATTTCTAAACTATCATGTGACACTGAAAAGTGGAGTAATGGCTTCTGAAAATTCATATTTTAAATTGTAATATTTTTACATTATTATTATTATTATTTATCAAATAAATGTAGCCTTGATGAGACCTTAAAATAAGACTTTTAATGAGAGAAAATGTTTCTTTACAAAAAATATAACAACCTCCCCCAATTTTAATGATGGTGTATAAGGAGTCTATGGTATATCCTCATTGAAACTGCTAGGTAAACTTAAGTGAGTGAGTGTTTGAAAGAGAAAGAGAAATTGGGGGGGGGGGGGGGGGTA